>NC_142104.1:41711424-41867049 GCF_056152115.1 Neolamprologus brichardi | reverse complement strand
TCTCCTCTGCCTCCCCAGTCAGTCATATCCCCGTGTCTCAGTGTGAATAGCTCACGGTTCCTGTTTTACTCTGACAGTCTCGCGTGCCGTGTTCAGTGATTTCAGTTTTGTTTCCTCCCCGTCTCATTGTGTCAGATTAGTCCCAGCTGTGTTTCCTTCTTGTTTCTCATTCCCTCGTTACTTTGTGTATTTAAGCCCTGTGTTTTCCTCTGCTCGTTGTCGCGTTGTCCCATATGTTGTGTATTCTTTGGTTTCATTCGCGGTCACCAGTTCCTAGCTTCTAGATTCCAGGTTTCTAGTTTCCTAGTTTTCAGTTTTAGGCTGCATCGTCACTGCGGGGAACGCCAGTGTATTTATGGAACGGACCCAAAAGCCGACATGGGAGAACAAAACTAAGGTTTAACAATAGGCGAGCTTTTATTGTGGCTGAATATCATAAAAAACTAAGATCAAATATGAAAAGTGTGACAAAAACACGAACAAGAAGCTGGACTGGAGCGTGCAAAACAACGAGGGGAAACATGAGCATGAACCTGACCAGAAACCTGACGAGACAAAAGACGACCTGACAGAGGACTTAAATCCACAGGAGGGTAATGAGGGTAAACACCTGGGGAGACACAGCTGACACCAATGAACATGACCCCATAAGGGGAAGTAAAACTAAACACACACAACATGGAAACACAAGAGTCTTCAAAGTAAAACAGGAAACGTGGAGAGACGCAGACATGACGGGCCGGACAGGAAACATGACACATAACCAAGGAGAGATGAAACAAAAACACAAACTTAACGTGATAAACTTAAAACGGTCACAGACCCAGCCCCCGCTTTCTTATTTCTGGTGTTTGAGTTGTGTCACAGCTAGGGATGGGTATCGTTTAGGTTTTATCCGATACCGGTGCCAAACTGGTACTTTTGAAACGGTGCCGGTGCTTAAAGAATGGAGAACACAAAATTGGTCCAAAAACCTCTCATGTTTAACTGTTTTCCACTTTTTCTTTGTTCATTTTAGCCTTTTTGTCCAGGGTGAAGGGAGTATCTGCCATCAAACAAGAAGACAGCTGCATGTAGCTATGATGGTGTTTGCTAGTTCACCTTACATGCATTAATGTAATAACGTGGTTAGCCTACTCAACGTAAATTACACACCAACAACATTAAGCTACTCACGCAGAGAAGAACGGCTGCTGCTGCATCATCATCCTCATCATTTCTGCTACACTGGCAGGGCTAGGGGCCTGGACTCTCCTCTTCGGGTTTTTGGGGGATGTTGCTAACTCCGGGTCGATAACAGGCACCACACCCACAGTAGATGTGCTCGGTGTGAGGTCTCGCAGCAAGCTATCAAATACGGTGCATTTCTCGGCTTTTAAAAAAAACTGCTATGCGTCACCAGGTGTTTCATCAGATTCGAGGTGTTACCTCCTTTGACAGTATCACAGTATCAGCTTAAAGCACTTGTTGCAGCTGCTGAGTTTGCATCTTTTGCTGTGAAGTACAGCCAGACTTTGACCGCTTCGCCTTGGGCATTTTTAATCTGTAGCTCTGCTCTAAAAGAACGTACGTACCTGGACCCGCCTACTATCCTCGGAAACGTAAAATGATTGGCTAGAATCTAAAGTGTATCACATCTCAGGAAAATAAAGCACCGAAATGTGCGCTGCTTTTCGGTCTGGTTACTACCGTTTATGTCAGAACCGGTACCCATCCCTAGTCACAGCATGATAAAACTGCCTCCTTCGGTTTACCCTTTTGTTTCGAGTCGTCATCCTGCCTGCCACCACGTTCTACACGACACGATTAAAAGCTCCAAACTATTCATTCTGTTTCCAGCTCAGCTGCTCTCAATCTAATGTTACCTGCTAGTTTATCAGATATTCTCAATATTTCAAAATCATATCAATAGCTGGGATTCTGACAGCTTGAATAAAGACACTTCCAACCACCAGCTCCAGTTTCACCATCCCTCATTGATCTGGAACAATCCAAACCTTATAATCAATAAGAGCACATTCAGTTTGACAAAATGGAAAGACAGAGGAATTACTGTCGACTTCATCTATTAAGATAATACTTTCATGAACTGTCAGCAGTTTTTTTAAAAGAGTATTTCTTTTTGTTTTATTGGAGGACAGACAGGAAAGTGGGCTGAGGGCGAGGGCACAGCAGAAGTCAGACTGGCTCCAACAAACTTAAAAGACCTCACATTAAATTTGATTATCTAATGACAAGAGAGAAATTTACACGTTTATTCTATGAGACTAATACTACATGAATATGTCTGTATTTGTTCAGATTTATAATAATGTGTGTGTGTATGGACATGCAAACAAATATTTAATAATTGCATGCGTGACCATAGAAACACTGGTTAGATCAATACTATCATTACTTAATATTAGAATATTATTAAAATATTATTAAAACACAAATTCTAAAACAGTAAGAATCAGAATTTCTTTGTAACTCAGTAATGTTAACAATTACATTATATTTACTACTGTTGTTTGTGATGGACCGAGTTGAAAAACAGGAGGAGTCCCAGGAATTATTAGAAAAATATAGTTTCCATTTATTTAACTCCCAAAAATTATATTTACAAGCGTAATAAATGTTGAGCTCATAAAAGAGGTCAAAGAAACAAAACTGAACCCAGGCAAAGACCGCAAACTTAACGACCCAAATGACTGCTACAAACAAACATAACTGACCTAAACATGAAATGACACACAAGGGTATACATATATATAATGGCTGATCAGACCATTGTGACACATGAGGGGTAACAAACAAACACAATCATAAATCAAACGATGCAGTACAATCTAGTTTGTTAATAAACTAAACACCAAAGAAGAAAATCAAAAACCCCATTAAACCCTAAACTCAAATATTTAATTAAATACAAATACTTTGTTTTTAAAGTAAAGAAAACACACATTCTCCCCTTCAGCAGGAAGTGGTGGTGTGGTCCAATTATCTTCCTTTGCATTTAGTGGTTTCAAACCCTGGCTACCACCATTTGTTCAGCAACTCCCAGGGATGATGGCAGGTAAGAAATAAAAAGACAAAGGTTAGTCAAAAATCAAAGTAATGAAGTGGTATGAATACATAACTAAACTAAATGTGCGCTTACAAATAGAACAAATGTATCCAAACCAATCAATAAAGTTATTGGTAACTAAAATGTATTACTATTTTAAAATGAAGAATGAAAATACAAACGTTACCGACTTTAGAGTGAAGCCGCGGGTTTGGCCATCACATTGTTACTGATATGAAATAAAGCTTTACAGCAGTAAATCATATTAACACCTACAGCGCTGCAGCGCCTGCTTTGTGTTTTATTTTTTCTTTAAAAAAACATTTTTATGCATCTATGTTTGACCTTGCTTATGTCCCATTGAGGGCACTGGGCTTTTTAGACAAAAACCAGTTAAAGTAGTCCCAACAGGTGTTCAGCATGGCCAGGCCAACACAAACACAAACAGTACTACTCCTTAAGAAGGTGAAGGTGGGTCACTTCTTACTTGGCTAGATTGCCACAATAAATTGTGCTGTGAATTTAAGCTGTTCTGAAGGAGATTATGTTCAATTTTAGAGATCAGCGAGCATGAAGCCACCGACCAAACAAGTCTCCAGAATATTCCTGGAAGACTCCTCAGATCTCCGTGTCCTGATAGCAGGAGGATCGGAAGTCTTTGTGTTGAATGATTAGATGTTTTTTTTAATCTTCAAACTATTTTACAAACTTTTCTATAAGCATTAAATAATAAATACATCAAAATCAGTATTTGTGGCTTTATTTCAGTTACCCACAGACTAAGCCATCTAAACTGGTTTTGTTTTCATTCTTTAATTCAATTCAATTCAATTCAATTTTATTTATATAGCACCAAATCACAACAAAAGTCGCCTCAAGGCGCTTCATAGATACAGAGAAAAACCCAACAATCATATGACCCCCTATGAGCAGCACTTTGGCGACAGTGGGAAGGAAAAACTCCCTTTTAACAGGAAGAAAGAACCAGGCTCAGGGAGGGGCGGGGCCATCTGCTGTGATTGGTTGGGGTGAGAGAAGGAAGACAGGATAAAGACATGCTGTGAAAGAGAGACAGAGGTTAATAACAGATATGATTCAATGCAGAGGCATTAGGCTTCAAACTTTCCTTTTTGCTAAAGCATATAGTTAGGGCTGGACCAGGTGACCCTGAATCCTCCCTTAGTTATGCTGCAATAGATGTAGGCTGCCGGGGGATTCCCATGATGCATTGAGTTTTTCCTTTCCAGTCACCTTTCTCACTCACTATGTGTTAACAGACCTCTCTGCATTGAATCATATCTGTTATTAACCTCTGTCTCTCTTCCACAGCATGTCTTTTATCCTGTCTTCCTTCTCTCACCCCAACCAATCACAGCAGATGGCCCCGCCCCTCCCTGAGCCTGGTTCTGCTGGAGGTTTCTTCCTGTTAAAAGGGAGTTTTTCCTTCCCACTGTCACCAAAGTGCTTGCTCATAGGGGGTCATATGATTGTTGGGCTTTTCTCTGTATCTATGAAGCGCCTTGAGGCGACTTTTGTTGTGATTTGGCGCTATATAAATAAAATTGAATTGAATTGAAATAACTGCAGTGATTTAACAGTTTAATTCACAATTCACACAGGAATAAAGGAACATACTGCATCCTGTCATAAAATGTAAAGCTTTAGTTACCATCCATCCATTTTCACTCTCAGATCTCACTGTGGTGCCGGCAGTCTAAGCAGTGAAGCCTCCGCCCAGGCCTCGCTCTCTATGGTCACCTTATCCACGGGCACACCAACGTGTCAACAAACCAGCCAAGAGATGTAATCTCTGCAGTGAGTCCTGGGTCTGCTTCATGGCGTGACATAGGAATGTCAGAATACTTTATCTCGCAGGCTCTTAGAAGTTATTTAGGTCTAAGTGGTTTGCGATGCAGCTGCAGGGGAGATGGACACACCTCTGTGCTCTCTGGTTGTTGTTGTTGTTGTTGGAGTGTGTAGCTGTGGGCTGAATAAAGTGCTGGAAAGCATGAACGTGGACGGGTCTGCCGTGGAGTTATTACAGTGGCGCCGAAACCCAGGATGTGGCACGGACTACCCGTCCACATGCTCGTGCTTTCCAGCACTTTATTCTCTCACAGCTGCTTGTTTACACGCTGGCTGCAGCCACTCACTCCACCAACAACAACCAGACAGCACCGCGTCTTATGTCGGCGAGGTGTAATTGCTGATGCCGTGCAGGTGTGTCCATCTCCCCTGCAGGCATCGCAAACCACGCCCCGCCACAAAGTGGAAGTCCAAAATGTCCACAAGAGGTCTTTCTCAGCCAGTCTGCTGTGGCACCACCGGGTGGCAGTGTCTGCACACAGAGTGCATCAGCGTTTCTCTCTAACAAGCTGATTCACACAGAGGAAACATTTATCTTGGCTATTATATTTTATTCATTTTTGAAATGTCAAGTTGTGCCAAAAACAGCTGTTCATCCAATTATTTACTGCAAAAAACATTGTAGACTGCAGAAAATAAATCATAAAATTCTCATCCCACTTAGTGATACTATTAAATCTACATTTCATTTCAGTCTGAAAAGGAACTTTTAATAATTCTTGTATGGTTTTGGTTTTCTGTCTATTTGTTTTTTGAACAGTGGAGCTGATGTTGAGACGTGTACGAGCGCCCGAGCGAGTTTTGGATGAGAAGCCGGTGAAAGGAAACATCAGATGTTTGCTCGTTCAGTCTACATCTCATGCAGTATTGGTTTACTACAGTGTAGCATCTCATGATTTTCATGAGGTGTACCTTTTTTTATATTACTATGTATTGTTTGACACTAAAACAATACCTCTATCTGTGCTCATATCTGAGCTTAGCAGCTGTAACATAAAAACCAGTCTTAAAGCTGTGATCAAACATGCAACGAGCCAGTATCCAATTTTTGGGTCTTTGTGAACTCTGTGTTATCTGAGGTACTGGAAGTTTTTTATGTTCCCAATCCTGGTCTTTGTCTCCTCAATGATACCTCTGAAATCTCCTTAAAACAAATACAATGCAAAATGTTGTTCGCTGGATTCACATCCGCAAAGAAGACTATTACGAAGCAACGGTTCAGTCCTGACATTTGTATGGAATCATTCTGGAGACGATGTCTTATCCGTGTTATTGGCTTTGAACATACCACAGCAAAATTAAATAAAGCTCGACCCACGACTGTTGACGCTTGGAAAATCTTCTCGTCCAGAGTTATCTCCCGGAAGAGGCAATAATTGTTTTTGTGTTTTTTCTTTGCTGTCCCTATGCCTTGTGACTAATGTTTGCTTTGCTACAGCAGTTTACAGTTGTGCTGTATATGTCTGTACCCCCCCCCCCCCCCCCCCCCAACCCCGTTTTAAATCAATAAAATGTTGATCACAAAAAAAAAAGCATGCAACAAGCCAAACTGGTTTGTGCATTCGAGGTTTATTGAGAGTGTATTTATACTGCATTACACTCACGGATGAAGGAACACACAGACACATAGACTTATACAGGTTCAGGGGTGTTAGTGAGTGTCAGTCTGTTAGCTGTCAATCAATGGCACATATACAGATCTGTGAGTAGAACAAACTGTCCCTGACAAATAAACAGAAAAACTAAATAATATGTAAGCCTGCATATTGTGAGTGCTGTTGGTAATTATAGTCTTTTGCCAATTTAATTGCAGCACTGTAATCTAAATGGGTTTACAGAGCAATGGTCTAAATTAGCAGTTTTATAATTACTACTGAGCTGCGTGCATATCTCTCTATCCCCCACTTAATTACTAACAATTTGTCTGTGGAAAAGCTATTGTTAAGCAAGCAGTAATTGGAACAACAGCCTTTGTTTTCCATGCATTTCAGACGGCCTTTCTTATCGTTCCACCCAACAATGCAGCCAAACGACAGAGGCTTGCAGCAGCATAGCAAGAGATTGGTGAGTCAAGATTTCGTCATTGTGAAGCTTCTTTCCATGTGGTCACTGTGATCACAGCAGGTTGTAAGGCGCTCTGCAGACTGTGAGGGAAGTGGCAGTGGAAGTGTTTTCTGTGTGGTCATAAAGATGGTTTGGAAACAAAACAACAAAATTAAAGTCGGTTCGTTTTTCAGCTGTGACGAGACACCAAGAAAAGACTGCCAGCTGTTTTGTTTGTTAGGAAACTCCGTTCGTGTCACGTCACCGGGGGCTGTGGAGTCAGCAGCGGGTGATTAAAAGGTCTGAAGATCTCCCTCGTTTCTTTTTTAATATACTTGAATCTTCTAGCTGGTTGCATTTTTGCTGCTAACCTGCAACATGTTGTTATCACCTCTGAGTCTTTATGCACTCCTGAACGGTTTTAAAGTTTCTGAATCAACAGATGGGACTTTCTCTTTTAAACATGAATTAGAAATATTGGGGTTTAAAAAAAAAAGAAAGACATTTTTTTTATTTAATCTCAAACTTAAAGTTATAATCCTGCATCTTTAACTTGACCTTTTGGGGTAATGGTGTACTCAAGTCTGTTGTGCTCCAAATAAGAGCTTTTATTACACCAACATATGTCTGACTAACAAAACCTTGGCTTGACGAGTAACGTATCGGAGGACTGAACTAGCCTGAAACTGGGTTCCTCACCTTGCTTCATTAACTGCGGTGGCCGGGTTATAAAGTTATGCACTGTCGGCATGCTTTGTTTTCATTGCATTTTTTAATTTATATAATTTTATTGATTGGTGATATTATCAACACTTGTGCTGATCAGGCTAAATGTGAACTGAAAGAGGATTATCATCATCGATACATGAACAGAGTTTACACTATTCACTAAGTTTTTACCTCAGTGAGGAACTTAAATGACTTTACATGAATCAAGTGCCAAACACAGACACAAGAAACTAAATAGATAGAATAGAATAGAATAGAATAGAACAGGGGCGATTCTAGAATCAGAGCTTTGGGGGTGCTGAGCACCCAGAGAGCTGCCCAGCCAGGCAAGATAAACCTGTCTCTGTCAGTCCCTGCATCCTTAAATGTTGTCCCGAGTTCTCTCTGACTGTCTCCTTGGTGGATTTAAACCTCTGTTCCTCCCTGTCCTCATCGTCTGTTGTCTTCATCTCCATTATCAGTCATCATAATTTTACCATCTCTGTGCAAGTCTGCAAATTTCTTTATTAAATCATAAGATTCTTAAATTCATCAAGTCTCTCTGTGCCTGGGTCCTCGTCACAAAACATGACATCACTGTTTTGAACATTTTAACACAATTTAATCCCCACATTTGTGAAAGAAAAGCAAAACACTTTTTTGTAAAGTCTGTAACAAAACCATCAAATCTGATCAAGGTTATTTAAATGCTGCTAAAGAAGAATGGATTGGAATAAAAATACATATCCTAACCTTAATTACTGCGGGAGAATAATGAATGATGCTCATAGTGAGTAAGAAGTAAACTGAGTGCATTTTTTGGACAGAGATTCACATTTAATGTGTGTGTATAATATAATACAGATACATAAAAAACACTCCCGAAACAGAATAAATTATTACAAATAAATTATTACATAATATTAATAAAAACTATAAAAATGGAGGCAACTTTGCCTGTGGTAGAATGTATACAATGTGTACAATGTATGCAGATACTAATTTTACTAATTTAATAATACTAATTTTCTGTTGTAAGATTTATGAGTTTCATGCTTTCATAGTGGTCCTTAGGAGAGCTTGACATTTTATCAGGTGGTACACACTGTAAAAAGTTTGAGAAACACTGATAAGTGTATGTGTGCTTTTGGAAAACATTTAAAGCTGCTGTACAGAATCTTTGAAACAAGCTTAAAACATTTTTAGAATATAAACAGAGCACTCTGCTTCTCTTTACAGCTCCTCACTCCACCAGGGCTGTTTGACACTTTCTGATAGTGTGCAAATGTAATGTACGTACTGCGGCAGTCATACAGACAACTGGACGGTCCAAAAGCTGGCCTACCTATTACTGGCTGAGGTTTTAGTAGAGTTGTGGCTGAACCACATAAAAATATATCATTAATTTTAATCTCCCCGATCAATGATAATGTTATGTTGGAATGTTGTTAAAGAGGGTCAAAAATGTTTCAACCCAGTTTGTTTTGCAGATTCTGTATAGCAGCTTTAATATAGGGAGGACACAACTTCCAGATTGTGTGAGTTTCTGTTGTGCCTGTCACTGTTTCCTGTCTGTTTTCTTACCTGGTTCTTCCTGACCTTGCCCTTTCTCCTCACATTCCCCTCTTCCCTCTCTCCCTCTTTGGACGGACAATCATACACAAATAGACTGTATTAAATTAGATGAAAATTAAATTAATATGAAAAAATACTATTAAGATCACTAATAAAAAAGTCCTCTCTCAGTTTACTTTCAACCAAAAGGCAAATAACCAAACCACATGAACATCTAATAAAAGATATAAATATTGAAACACTGATCCAACATTATTCTTGATTGACGGATCATTTGATTTTACACTTTCACCTGAATGTGGCTCCTTTTTTTTGAAAAAACTTCCTCATATCCATCATGAACCTGGCTGTCTCTCTGTACACACACACACACACACACACACACACACAACAGGAGTTATAAGGTTAATGGGCATCCAGTCAGTTAGCTAGTTAGTATCCATTTAAAACAGGACAGTGGTAACAACAGTAGGCTACGGAAAATTTAAAGTTTTAGATTTTTAAATAGGCTGTATACATTTCAATGGGAGGAACAGGACGGTGAAATGTCGCTGAATTTACTACAGAGCAGGACGGATTGTAGGGTAGCAAACATTGTCGGAAAACACGTTTTCAACACTGCAGGTTACCTGGTGTAATGTTTTTCAGTTAAAAAGAAACATGGTCTGACTCCTACCCAACTATATAAAGAGTAACTGAAGGTTAAATGCAGCTAATATGTCCTGTTTTAAGCCAGGCACTCACACCTCTGCTCCGCTGTGTCTCAGCCACCATCGCTCTGGCAGCAAGAGCGCTAGAGCCAGAGCAGGAGAGAGCTGGAACAAACCATTTTGGGAGGGGGGGTTATCTATACTTTTGTTGTTAAAATGTTACGTCTCAAACAAGTACAGTACTGTATGCTTTTTATATTTTTAGTAGTGTGTCACACAAACAGCAAATATTGTCAAAAAAAGAAAGAAATCTTTGGGGGTGCTTTGATTCATTTTGGGGTGCTGAAGCACCTCCAAAAATGGGCTAAAATCGCCCCTGGAATAGAATACCTTCATTGTCACTATAGAGATGCACAATGAGATACAGAGCATTGCCAACTCAGTGCAAACGTGGGAGAAGAAAGGGGGGACTGCACAGTTTCTGCAACAATATATACACATGAACACTGTTTAGAAAAACAAGAAAAAAATATATGTTTATATAAAATGTACAAATATCAAAAAAAAGGAAATAAATACTTAAATAAATAGTGTTATGTATTTACAGTTTGAGTCATTGCATGTGGAATTAAGTATTGCACAGTGGTGGTTTATAGAGGAGGGGGGGGGGGGACTGTGATATCAGTGCATGTGGGGGTTCAGGGTGGTCTTGGCTTTGGGGAAGAAACTGTTCTTGAGCCTGTTGGTCATTGTGCTGATGCACCTGTAGTGCTTGAACAGGTCAAACCCAGGGTGGGAGGTGTCCTTGATGAACTGCAACGTGCAAAACTAACAAAGCAACTAAGCTGAGGCTGGCAGTTAGCAACTTAAAACCACTGATGTTCACGAACAGCTTAAAACAGGATGTAAAGGAGCTGAAACAGTCTGAACAGTTCGTCGCCTCCATATTAAAGAGGAGTGAAAGAAGCATCTATGTCCACTGTGAGCGACCATCTTTGAACAGAGGCGGTGGTTTACGACACCAACTCTCTGCCATCTATAATCCAGTTTTGAGTTCCCTCCCCAGACGCCTTAACGCCCACTCACATCCTGGGCCATCTGACCTCAGGAAATTACATGATAAGGTGGGGCCAGGTTTCACAATGAGCACACCCGAAACTGGCTGATTGTGACCCACACCCAGTTTCACACCTTGGCTCAGGCGATTAGAGGATCATCAGGGGGTCCTTTTGTCCCTCTGTGGGGGGAAACTCCCACTAGGTTTAAATCTGGGACTCTCCACCATTTGACCTTAGAACTGAAGAAGCTTCTCGGATGAGAGGTGAAACGTCTTCAAGCAACTTAAAGAAGTCCAGACGCTTTTCTTTGCAAGCTCCTTTGACTACGATGACCTGGATGACTGAGAACCTTCACAGACATATTAAAGAGTCTTTATTTAACTGAGAGACTCTCTCACTTTCTGAGCTCAAACCATGTGCCAGCACCTGTTTTTGCCTCCTGTCCTGAAGAATGTTTGAAGTTCCTGAAATATTTTGTTGAAAAGTTGGAAAATATGTTATAAATTACTCTCCATCTCATTGCTAGATCCATTACCCACATCATCCCCAGGGATCTGTGTGTGTTCTAGACTTTATGGTCCATGCAAAGTTATAAAATGTTCTGTAGATGTCCTGCATTCAGTTCGGTGTTGTCAGAGTCCTTTTGAGTTTCTTAAATCTGGCCTTGTTCAGACTATTTTAAGTATTTTAAATAGGGATCTGTTCAACTGCTCCTTTTTAATCCAATTTCAATTTAACGCTGTTTTCATTTTCCTGACTGACTGCAGTGTTTGACCCAGCTGACCATACACTGACTCAGAAGACCCAGGAACTGGTTTGGCTCACTGAGACGTCCTGTTTCTTTCTCTATGAAATACAACAGCGCTGCAAACTGTGCATATGCACCACCGTTAAAGAGTGGAACGGCAGAGGAAGCAGTGTGTTGGCGTGTGGGGTGGATCACGGGGCATTGCTAATGAAATTAATATTCGGACATTAACCAAAGGAAGAGTGCCCAAATCTATGCAACATGCTGCAAATGCAGAAGCGCACACACACTTACAGAGGACGCATGAAGGAGGAAGTCATGGTGAAGGCACGCAGCAGAACGTTTTCTTTGATTATTGCCATGTTTTCCTTCACTTCCTGCACTTTTATTACTCTTTTATTATAGAGCTGAACACTAAATACATAAAACAGCTCATTTAAATGTATAGAGGGGAGCACAGTCTACACTTGTAATCCACACAATGGCTGAGATTTCTGCCTGAATATTTAATGTGCTGACAACAGCAATAAACTGTAACTCCCTGCTAATTTTCTCTGTGAAGTTTTGTTTTATGGTTTCTGGGGAAATGTGTGTTTTCCAATTTGGTGGTATCAAAAAATGCTTCAGAAAAACAAGCTGATTTGCATTGAACTACAAACGAGTCAGTTTAAACTGACAGGAACGGCTTGTCGATCTTCCAAATATGCAAATGTGCAAAATCGCGATTAACAGTGTTTGTATGCATGGACTGGCAAAGACAATACCAGTTTTAGGACTGCAAAAGCACGAGCCAAGACTTAACTGGTTATAGTTCACAGGTTTTATTGACACAGATTTGATCATGGCAAGGGAAACCTGTCAACTGGGCAGCCACTGGGAAACTGGTAAGGAGGTCGTGTAACCGGTGTGATTCTGCGTTGTGTCTGACAAAAAAGGTAAAAGAAAGAAAGACCTCCAAGTAGATAATTTGCCCACTCCAGCTCCTCTCCCACAGGGGAATTGTAGAAAAGGGCGCTGGCATTTATTTCTACATTAAACATAAAGTATGCATTTACACGTAACATATTTGACATAAGATAAAACAACATGAAATCCGACATACCTGATAAAAAAGGTAAAAGAAAGAAAGAAAGACCTCCAAGTAAATCATTTGTCCGCTCCAGCTCCTACGACCAAATACAAACAGTGGGGAAGAGGGTTAGCTCAACCCACCACAACTTCCAAGCTAGCAAGGAGTATATATCCATGCTAGCATTTATGGCGCCTAAAACACATTTATGATACACACACATACTACACACTTATAACATCTAACAAAAACAGGCTTAATAATGACAATAATTGAACTAAAATAAATATGCATTATATGTGTGTTTTACAGTGTTGGAAAGAAATGACACCCACCTCTCCCACAGGGGAATTGTAGAAAAGGGGAGAGGCAAAAGAGGTACACTGTATTTATAGGATTGCACCAAAGAAGAAGAAGAAAAAAATGAGGAGGGGCTCTAACTGATAATGAACATAACTACAGGCTTGGAGGTCCTAAAAGTCAGGTATAAAAGGAACAGTTTGGGGGTTTAGGACACATTTTGGGTAATTATAACAATGTGATTTATGCAGTGTTGGGGAGTAACGGAATACATGTACCGCCGTTACGTATTTAAAATACAAAATATGAGTAACTGTATTCCGTTACAGTTACCGTTTAAAAAGGTGGTATTTAGAATACAGTTACTTTGTTGAAATAAATGGATTACACGGCGGTACTTCCCTGTTTCATATTGTGGCGGGTCAGGACTGTTTGGGTTTTGTTTGACAGCTACGTTCTGTTGTTCCAGGCGGCAGCGTTACGGTTGCCATGGTTACAGGGTGACGCTCTCTCTCTCTGCGTGTTTCCTGGGTGAGAGAGCGCCTGTTGTTGTTGTGCTAAGCTAATAGGCAGAATGCTACAGGTATAGCTCTAAAGAATGTAGCATCATGGGCAGTGTAGTCCGTGCTGCAGGGAGAATGGACTGCCATACACGTTATGTGTCTGTGAGCGAGGGAGGGAGAAAAAGGAAAAGTACGAGCTGTCATCGAGCAAAAACGGGAGCTGGAAGCGTGTAAATATAATAATAACCACTGCAGCCAAGAAGAGAGCCTGACGAGCCCAGTTGTAAGTAAGCTATTAAGACTCGACTGTACACCGTGTTCGTGTTTTCCTCTGAAACAATAAGTTCTGTTGGAGCAGCCTTTCAACGCCTCTCTCTGTCTCTGCTAGCAAAGTTGACCCAGACAACAAAGTAAAGCTAGTTTTCGGCTACGAGCTGACACAGAACCCACCGTATTAGCCAGAGGTCCCTTTACTACGGTTCGGAGCCGCGGACCTTCAGTAACAGTAATAAATCACAGCAATAGTACATTCATGTAGTTGTAAACAGCATGATAATATATTAAGTAATCCAAAGTATTCAGAATACGTTACTCTCATTGAGTAACGTAACGGAATAAGTTACAGAATACATTTTGGGGCATGTATTCTGTAATCTGTAATCTGTAATGGAATACATTTTAAAAGTAACCTTCCCAACACTGAATTTATGACCCTGTTACAGTCGCAAGAGGAACACAACAGCGAGAGCCTCTGGTTAAGGTTTCTTTGGCAAGTCAGCACCACGGACAAGCAGGTGAGTCAGAGAGGTGAGTATTGTGCCAGACTGTTCTCACACAGGGACGTGGGTCCTGCAGGGAGCATTCAACACAGGAATAACTGGAAAACAAGAGAATTGGAGTGATAACACCGAGTAATAAAGTCATGAATTAAATTTAATTTGTTATTTTTTTTTAATTTAGAAAGAGGGACAATCCATATTAATGAATATTTGTAACAAATGTAAATATGGCTAATTTCCATCTGTACACCGTCTGGCAGGTTGCTGCATGTTTTTACTAACATACATACAGAGACACTATTTACAGCCCATGTAGACAAAAACAGTGATCACATCATATTAGAACAAACAATGACAAGAAGAGTAGACGACAGAGGACAATATTCAATTATATTGAACAAACCCCAATATTACACATGCCCTCATTGTGCTGATATTGCACTGACCCATTACACTAATAGTTGTTCCCTTTTTGTAATATGTATCAACTTCATTACTATTATTACTGTAATAACAATAAGAAGAATGAAATGCAGTAATGGTGAATAAACACCGAAAAGAGCAGAAGCACTCACGAGAAGCTCCCAGTAGTCTGGGCCTATTACAGCGTAATTACAGGAGGGTTCGGGGTCACCTGATCAGGCTTCACCGAGCTTCACCAAAAAAGGAAAGTTTGAAACCTAAAAGCTGAGACAGTGTCGCTCTCATGATTATCAACCAGGAGTTGGTTCCACATCAGAGAAGCCTGAGAGCTGTTAGGATAATGAGGCACTATCACATCTGTAAGATATGATGAGGCCTGATTTAGGATTTTGTATGTGAGGAGAATGATTTTAAATTCAGAATTAAACGAGGAGCCAATTAAGAAGCCGATATGGGAGAAAGCATTCTGGGTGCTCGTCACACAGCTTTTAGAGTGACCTGATAATAATGAATACAACAGTACCGTCTAGAGGCAATAATTGCTTGAATTAGCTTTTCAGCATCGATCTAAAAACAGAATGTTTCTTATTTTAACAATATTATGCAAATGAATGAAGCCACTCTGCATATTTGAAGGACGTGTCCTGATCAACGGTGACTCTGAGACTCTTCACAGCGTTACTGGAGGACAAGGCAATGCCATCTAAAGTAAGTATCTGGTTAGATTTTTAGGACCAAGTACAGTAACCTCAATTTTGCCTGAATTTAGAAGTTGGAAATTAGAGACCATCCAGGCTTTTATGCCTTTAAGACATGCATGGATTTTGGTTTGTATGATCTGGCTTCATAAATAGATAAATAAAGCCGGGTATCATCTGCATAGCAATGAAAATGTCTGCTCTGTTTTCTAATAATACCGTCTAAGGCAGGGGTGTTGAACTCCAGGCCTCGAGGGCTGGTGTCCTGCAGCTTTTAGATGTGTCCGTGATCCAACACAGCTGATTTAAAGGCTAAATGACCTCAACATGTCTTGAAGTTCACCACAGGCCTGGTAATGATCTAATCATTTGATTCAGGTGTGCTGACTCAGGGTGAGATCTAAAACCTGCAGGACGCCGGCACTCGAGGCCTGGAGTTGGACACCCCTGGTCAAAGGGAAGCATTGGTCTCGGCACAGAACTCCATGTCTAACTTTTGTGTGTGACAAAGACCCTGTAAGCTGGAATCTATCAGATAAATATGATTCAGACTCACCGCAGTACAATTCTTTTAATACCAGCAGTGTGTTTTAATATCTGCAGTAAAACATTGTGGTCATCAGTGTCAAATGATCCCTGAGGTCCAGCAGGACAAGCACAGAAATGAGACCAGTGTCAACGGCCATAAGAAGACTATTAGTAACCTTCACTAGTGCTATTTCTGAGGTATGATGCACTCTAAATCTTGAGGAAAACTCTTCAAATAAACCATTCCATGCAATTATCCTAACTGTGCTCTCGCAGCTTAATTCTGCTGGCTCGAATCAGCTGGGTTTGGAGGATGGAGTTCGGAGTCATGGCATTGGACAGGCTCAGGTTACTGTGTTTTGTATCAGTAACATATATGCTGTTTTAACCCTTTAAGACCTACCATAGAACCAAGTCCGCCAGAGCTTATATTATATTTTTACATGCTGTGGAGCCATTTTTGGGAGCATTTCAAGTTGATATACATCAATACAACCATTATAGTCCAGATTTTAATAATATGTCTGCATTAAGTGCATAGAAATTACATAAATTGCAATAAAGTGCAATAAACTACAAAAAAATTGAAAATCGTTTTTGTTTTTTTAACATATATTTCTAGTTAGAGAAATTTAAGAGGCTTATCCCTCAAAACTGTAAATACAAAAAAGTTGCACAAAATAGTTTCCCACCACAGGAAATTTATTTTGAGTGTCTTCATAGTTTTATTTTTGAAATACACCAATTTTTATATACTGCAGGAAAAATGAAAATAAATATTATAGTGCAAATTTGCAAAAAAAGCAGCATATGCATCAAAATAAACTATTTCCAGCAGTGCAATATGAGTCCTAAGCATCCCAGAAACCACACAGAAAGTCATAAAGTCAAACATAACTTTTAAAAACACCAGTATAGGCTCATAAGGCCCTGATGGTAAAAAACTACATTTCCGCAAAATGACATAATTTCTGGTTTCGGGCAGGTCATGGCGGACATGCGATAGTTCGTGCTGATGGACGTAGGAAGTGTTATGAACAGCTGATCGGATCGGCAAAGTGTGTTTCTGGAATATTATGTTTTTGTTGCTGCAAGCGCTTTTTATGCAGTTTTTGCAAAGTTATATGTGGAAGGAAACTGTGACCGAGGACAAGCTGATGGCATAAGATGTAAGTACAACTCCTCCAGGCTTTAATATCAGCTGTTGTTTGCTATGTAGAAACTGTCACTGGATTACTTTAACGCTCAGGAAATCTTAATAGCACGAGTCTCTAAGACAAGTTCTAAAGACTCTGCACTCCTGTGCCCAAAATAAACCTGCACTGAAATTAGATTAGGGGGGCAAATTTTTGAACGAGAGGCAGTTTGTTGAAAACGAGGCATTCAGCGTTTGGCTAATTAAAAACTCCTACAGATGCACATATTCTAGTTGATGCAAAATATATTCAAATCAGCTGTGAGGGCTCACTGTATTTCCCTGATGAATATGTCATAAACAGCTGGATCACCACGGTGATGTTCCTGAGTAAAAACGAAAACTGATGAAGTTTCTTTCCTCCTCTCAGCCTCGCAATCCACTCTATCAGTCTGCTGTCAGAGGAGATGTTCTCTCATTTGGCTTCTTTCTTTAAGTGTGTGTGTGTGTGTGTGTGTGTGTGTGTGTGTGTGTGTGTGTGTGTGTGTGTGTGTGTCTGCATTATCCCGCTCTGTTGGCAAGGCAGCCACAATAGAGCTGACTAATGCAGAAACAGACTGCGGGCTAAGCTTCTTTTTTCAGAGAAGTCTTGAAAAGTGAAGGGTGCATTGTGTGGCCCATTCCCCTAATATTTATACCTCGGCCCTCGGCCTTCGTCCTGCACTGCAGAAAAGCATCACCAATGTCAGGAACACAGAAAACACACCCACTTACGCAGAAAAATTTGTATATACTCAGCAGGAGGGGAACGTGATTTTTCAGCCCCAGTTTGCACTTAAAGGTAAAAAACGAATTAAAAATCATTCATTAGTCAGACCTGTGTTTTGTATAGCACCTTGACAACTGGGCCTTTTGGCTGTTCCTGTCTGGGCTCTGTGACGTCAAAGGGAAATTAGGATTCAGACGTATTGTATAGCTCACGCAGTTTATCCTGTTTCAGACAGCAAACACATCAGAGAATGGCTTACTGTTTTTGCAATTTATAGGAAATCCCAATACAGCTTTGTTGCTTTGATTTTGAAAGTGAATGCAATTTTTTTATGTATGTGCTTGTGTGTATGAGAGTGGATGTGGTGGACCACACCTTTGTGAGAGATGTGAGTCTGCTAGCCATGAAAGATGGAAGCTCACATTGAAAAAACGAAACCTTTGCTAGCAAAGCTGTAAATGCAACACAGACTTTTTTATTTTTACCAAGCTTTACACGTCCAGGAATGAAGCTGAGCCGTTGTGTGATAGGGGAGCGTTTGATAAACAAAAGCAGATCATTTTGATTTTCTCCTCAGCTCTGGATGAAGCCCACGTTTCTCATCTTTGTACACAGGAAAGAGTTTATGATCATGGAGGAGCAGACAACAACTCGGTCAATGAAAGGCACTATGACAGAAAGTGATTTATTCATGTAGGTAAGTGCATGCTTGGAAATGGGACAAAATTGGCAGGTGTTACAATCAATGGCTGTCCAAATCTCACAGGGAAAAATGGCGGCTTTTTGAAGCAGATCCAAGATAAAACGACTGAAAGAATCCAGAACTGGAGTTGGTATTTTTGCAGCGTATTGCACACCAGGAGGTGTTCTGTAACCTCGTGCTAAAAATGAACCATGTGGTAACTAAAAAAATGACCTTAAGGGCAACAGCACTGCATCACAGACAGTTTGTTGCACTTTTGGAGGAGCATGACTCTGAACATGGTGACTCTGGGCTCTGGGCCAAGTGCTAAAGAAATGTTTTTAATATATGAAGTTCACATTTTCATTGCTTAATTGCAACATCTGTTCTTACCAGCAGTAGTTTAGAAATTCTCTAGGCCTCCACGGCAGTCCCAGTTTCTCATGTGGCCCTTGGGGAAATTGCCTGCCCCATCATGAGCACATCAAATAAAAGAATATCTTTAGTAAGGATGCTGTTCTGGCTCCATGTGGTGATGTGAAGTCACCATGTGCCAACATTACTTTCATTATTGTTTTCCCCTGTATGCACGTTAATATATAAGCCAAGTCTATGCCTATAAAGTTTGACTGGGAATGGGCCTGTGACAATAAAAAACTTGCCTGTTTTAAACTTTTGGATCTTACATGGAAGATCAGATGTCTTTGCACTTCTGGGGCATTTTCCCTGTGGTCACTACTGTTTTTAGATCACTGTGTAAGAGTCATGCCGTCTCTCCTTTCTATGATTGATTGATTGAATCTTTATTTTGAACATGTTGAAAAATTACAACAACATAGAATTAAAAACAGATAAACAAACAAAACAAAAGGAAAACGAGCAACCAAAACTACAAATAACTTTCAAGTTCAAAAAGGAGCAGGAAGCAGCATAAGCTTATTTAATCCCGCCCCCTTTCCAGTAATCTAGTAATCAATAGGCTACAGAAATACTTCCTTACAATTACATTATATGTTATGTGTATTTTTTATTTATTTATTAATTATATATATATCTATCTATTGTTCTAGCTGTCCATCCATGATCCATGATGCATGAAGGATAGGGATGGGTATCGTTTAGGTTTTATCCGATACCGGTGCCAAACCGGTACTTTTGAAACGGTGCCGGTGCTTAAACGGTGCTCAAACCGGTGCTTAAAGAATGGAGAACACAAAATTGGTCCAAAAACCTCATGTTCAGCTGTTTTTTTGTAAAAAGATAACAATGTTAGCCTTTTCTGCAGCTATGGGGCATATATGGTATCACTCTTGGCTGGAAGCAGCTTAAACAATGGAAAAAACACAAACTTTGTCCAAAAACCTCTCATGTTTAACTGTTTTCCACTTTTCCTTTGGTCATTTTAGCCTTTTTGTCCAGGGTGAAGGGAGTATCTGCCATCAAACAAGAAGACAGCTGCATGTAGCTATGATGGTGTTTGCTAGTTCACCTTACATGCATTAATGTAATAACGTGGTTAGCTTACTCAACGTAAATTACACACCAACAACATTAAGCTACTCACGCAGAGAAGAACAGCTGCTGCTGCATCATCATCCTCATCATTTCTGCTACACTGGCAGGGCTAGGGGCCAGGACTCTCCTCTTCGGGTTTTTGGGGGATGTTGCTAACTCCGGGTCGATAACAGGCACCACACCCGCAGTAGATGTGCTCGGTGTGAGGTCTCGCAGCAAGCTATCAAATACGGCGCATTTCTCGGCTTTTAAAAAAAACGCTATGCGTCGCCAGGTGTTTCATCAGATTTGAGGAGTTACCTCCTTTGACAGTATCACAGTATCAGCTTAAAGCACTTGTTGCAGCTGCTGAGTTTGCATCTTTTGCTGTGAAGTACAGCCAGACTTTGACCGCTTCGCTTTGGGCATTTTTAATCTGTAGCTCTGCTCTAAAAGAACGTACGTACCTGGGCCCGCCTACTATCCTCGGAAACGTAAAATGATTGGCTAGAATCTAAAGTGTATCACAGCTCAGGAAAAAAAAGCACCGAAATGTGCGCTGCTTTTCGGTCTGGTTACTACCGTTTATGTCAGAACCGGATACCGGTACCCATCCCTAATGAAGGATCTCCTGTATTGTGCCAAAACATGCTCCAACTTCACTTTCATTTTCAGCAAGTTGATGAATTTAAAGAGAGCCTCACCTCTGGGCAGCACGCTAGGTAAACAAGAGAGTCACAGCCTCTGTGCATGACACGATTATTGTAGGGAGAGTTCCTCTCTGTGACATAGCAATATGGGAGTTATGGCACATGAAGAATAGAAGACAAAAAGAAGATATTTGGGGTGAGCTTATCACAACACCTTATTTGCACTTTCGTTCTCATTGAACAGCCAGTCCTGTTCTCCCATAGACTCACTGCAGGTGACTAGAACAGTGCAGCTTTACCACCACAGCTGTCTGCAGCTGTTAAACAGTGTTACAGCCACCGGGGATCAAAGGGGTGCGATCCTACTGGAAGTGCGCACGGTGGCTATGAGAGGACTTATGACTGATCTGTAGACAGAGGTCTCAACCAACAGCCAGGTCGGATCACAATAAAATGCACCGTCGCTCACTCATCCCTGCCAGTCTTTGTTAGAGACATGGTTTTGACAGTGTGTACGTGTGTGTGTGTGTGTGTGTGTGTGTGTGTGTGTGTGTGTGTGTGTTGGGGGAGGAGGAGGCAGAAGGACAAGTGGGAGGGAAGGTAGGAGGAGGTGGGGGGCCCATCTGCCACTGAGCGTGCTGGGTCAAAAGGCCTTTGTTGTGAAGGAGTGATGAGACAGATAGATGGTCTTTGTCACCAACTGCTGGTTTAATCAAGTGAGAGTGTCCCAGCATGTAACTCCACCGCCACGCACACAACCACAACCACCCACAGTCAGACATGATGATTCTTCACCTTCAATCAACAACTGAGTGTCTGACAGAGTGCAGTGGTTACAGCAGAAATCAATCAAAAGAAAAGAAAAATGAGATGAACAAGTGCAAAGAATATTTCTGGATGTCTCTGTGCTTCACTATATTTTATTTTGTGTCGTATCTCAGTTATTTATATATTTTTTATTTTTTTTAAAGGAACTTTTAAACAGTTGCAGCCTTTTATCCCCCACTGTCTCCCTCAAGCCAAATTCAATTGAAAATCCTTGCCATGCCAGATATGTGCGCATGTGCGCTTCATAATTACAGCAGCTGCGTCAAGCGGGAATGGAAGCGGAAGTCAGAACTGCCCTTCAAATTAAAACCAGACACTATAAATGGAATTTTAAAAGAGAAAAATAATAAATTCAGCAAAACACAGCTTTGCCAGAATAAGAAGAGATAATATTATTTGAATCAGAAGATATTATGATTTCAAAATCATTTTTAAATATCGTTTTTGTTTTTTTAGGCTTAAAATGAACCCTTACACTTTAGAATTGAACATGTAATAACAAAAAAATCAACACTGGTGCAGATCTATCCTGCAGTGCTGAATCAGTCCAAGGTTTGTTCATGGACAATCAAATGAACTTAAGTTAGTTAGCGCATCTGCGTATTGGTGAAACGTCATTTACAGTGAGAAACCAAAAGGTTACCATTCCAGGAAAAAGAGTTTCTGAAGAACAAGAAACAAAAGCATCAAAACACCGGAAATGATGCTTTTTTTCTCTTTTGTTGCATTGTGTGGACCTTCTTGGTTTATAAATAGGAAAAGAAATGTGCAAATAAAAGCTTATAAAAACCATTTGATTCATATTTGACATTTTACCTTGTACAGTGGAGCCGGAAGTACTCTCCTGGCATCAGCTGTGACTTGACGCAGGCTGCTGGGGCGCCAGGCAGCAGCAGTAGCTGTCCCGTCATCAGCTCACACCCAACGGGGCTGCAGCGCACCGCTCCTCCGGCGTGAACATCATGACACCCGGATTCAAAACCGCAATCTGAGCCGCACTGAGGAAATCGGCGGAGGACTGTTAGCAACGGACGTGGATACCCACACACACACACACACACACACATACAAACACACACACTCATGCACATATACATACACGTTAACACACACAGGATCGCTAACATTGCAGCGGCCACCAGCAGCACAGCGCAGACTGGAGCTGTGACCGAGGCGAACTCCACCGCTCCGTGGAATTGCTCTCTTCGCCCCAGAGACGCGTCCCGCTCGGACCCCTGCTAAAGAAATCCCTCCCCGCGAGTCGTTTCACGCCAAAAATGTCTTCTTCGGGCAAGGACGCCAACAGCGGGCATTACGCCAACTATGTGGGACCGTACCGCCTGGAGAAGACGCTGGGCAAAGGACAGACAGGTTAGTGAAAGCTCCCACATCACGCGTGGGTGCCGTGAGGACCGCGCTCGGCGTCACCGCACCTGCCCCGCTGACATCATGCCGGGTGATGCAGTTTTGCGTCCTGCGTGTCCCGAATGCGGGGAATGGGAGGAAACGTGTGCTAGTTGCGGATGTTTCTGGTGGATGCGGGGAGATGGTGGTCATAACGGTGGTGGTGATTGTGGTGTTGGTGGCGGTGCGCCTTTAATCCTTGTTGTCAGGCAGAGAGGGCTGATGATGATGATGATGATGGGCCGCTGTGATTTTTCTTGTCTCTAATTCCGCTCCAGCATCCATCTGTCACATGGGCCCGCTGTGCTGAGGCTGCTCTCTGCAGGAGAGGCAGAGCGGTGATGCTGCACTGTCCGGTGCCTGCTCTCTCTCCCGCACTCTCTCTCTGTCACACACACACATGCCGCAGCTGCAACGCAACACATCCCTGCATTCGCTGGTGCAGCGGACGTATCATCGGCTTATTGCACAGACTGACTCTGTACATACAATGTGTTCAGTATGGAGAACAGCAGTGGGTGCAAATATCATTTTCAGCTGCACGTATGAGTCATTTTGGAGGACTGGACTGTTTCAGGGCTTCGGTGCTTTGGCCATTTTGGAGACTGTAGTTCGAGCTGCGAATGATCTGGAAGTGTTTACTATTACATTTTTAGTTTATAGCTAAAAGAGCCTAAATGGGATGGACACTGAAAATATTGTTCAGGTATCCCCGTCAAGCTGCCAGGTGATGTCATCACAGCCATATTAATGAGACGTCAGGTGGAAGGCTGATTTCCATCTGCAGCTCAAAGTCACTGCATCAGAATCGCCTCTCAGGTACAGGACAGTAACGTGGCTGCTCTGGCCTGGCTCCCTGTTTCGGACGCCCCACCATCTGTGATCACATGCGTCTAGAAACTATAAAGGTTCTCCCTCCGGTTCCTGCAGGTAGACCCGATGCACTGCTCAGTTCCCTCAGGGGGGTGAATAATTCATAAGCAGCCAATTAGCTGCTTGCTGGAGTTGGATTGTAACAGCCCCACATTGCTGCTGTATTGCTCACAGAATTCTCCTGTTTAGCGGATGGGATAAAGCTGCAAGAGCAATTTGTCACACAAAGCCACCCAGATAATTTGATTTGTTCGTGAACAAAGAACTTGAAGGCGACTAAAGTTCCAAATTTTATATTAGTTCTATTTATAGTAGGAGTCGACTTTGCGTGTAAGAGCTTTCCTTCTATTGAAAGCGGACGACCTCATTCTTTTCCATTTCTTCTCTCTGTGGCACCGCCAGTATAATAGCTGCTGTTCAGCGCGACTAAGAAGGCGTGATGTCATCACATCCGTTCTTGTTGCGATGGCTGTCTTTCAGTGTTGCACATATGCTGAAACAGGATGGGGGACATCCAAGCGTTCTTGCGGCTCATTTTTCAATCCACTTGCTCTTATTTTGAAGGTTCTGGATGCTGAGAAGCTTGCTGTTGTCCTACCAGAGGTAGCTACCTCTGTACACCACCTCCATCATCTTGGACTTCAGCTTGGCTCAGCAGTCTTTCTCCTGTTGTGGAGCTCACTGCGAGCTGGAGGAGTCTCTCTCACCAGACCCTGAACTCGCTGAACTCACAGAGGCTGCAGATGGTTGAGTCGGACTTCGTCGTCACGCTGGAGCAGTGGCTGTTTATTATTGTTTATTGTCACTCTGCTGTATCACTTAATGATTTATTTAAGGAAGTTCTGGTGCGCCTCCTTTCAGACGCTCATGCGCTCTTCCTACTGCCACAAATAGAATCGAATTATGTGGAAACACTGCTCTTCACAGGCAAAAACAGCACTGAGATGTTCTGCATTTCTGAAGTTTTCTACACATTTCCTGCAAAGCTTCATGTGAAAATGTGCCAGCTCCTGGTACGAAGTCTGCACGATGCCCATTCGAGATATTGGAATGGCGAGGATAGCGGCGAGCTGAGTTTACAGCCAGCGGTTGGTGGTTGTGTTCTGCTAAAGCACCGCCTCGATCCAAGCAGAGTGTTTCCTGTTGTGACAGCTGAGGGGTGCTACGAGCAAGGTTCAGACAGCACTCTAACCTGATTCTGATGACGTTTTTCACAGTTAACGTGTGAAAACTTGCAAGAATCCACCCCTCAGGTTATCATGTCACTGACCTCTGAAAGAGGTACGACATCACAGACACACGCCGCCTTCTCTTTTCCCGTGCCGTCATCTTCTCTGGCTTAAAAGAGCCTCTACCAGTAGTGGTGCTGTCCAGTGCGTGCATCAAGTGACCCTGTGAGTGCTTCTGTGTAACTGGATACAGTGGTTGAGTGCATATGCTTGTAGAAATGAAGATTCATGCAGGAGTGCATGTGTGTGCTGGCGTGGTGAAGCGACAGCACTGCGAGAAAGGCTCTTCGTATAAATCTAAAGTGCTGGTGCTGAGCTGGCAGATGGGGAAGTCCGCACATCATTAAACCGCCTACACAAGTGCAGAACAAGCCCACGCTTTTTGTTAGTCTGTTTGTGTGTGCTTCCCTCTCTGCACAAGTGGCACACTCGCTCTGCAGAATTGCCCCGTATCAGCTTTGTGGTGTGATTCTGCAGATTAATTGGAAAGGACAGACGTACGACATAAGATGTGATTGTTTCCAACTAATAAATGAAAGTTTTTGGTGACAATGTGATTATCTAAAGCTTTAGGGCGCAGCGTGGTGGTCAGCACTGTTGTTTCACACCAAGGTGGTCCAGGCTTTGAATCCACACACCAACTGAGCCTCTTCTGTGTGCAGTTTCTATATTCTCCCCAGTTTCCTTCAGCAGTCCAGAGACATGCATGCTAGGCTAACTGGTGAGTCTAAATTGGCTGTAGGTGTGACTATGAGCATGAGTCATCACTGAGTTGGATAAACTGAAGCAAATGTTTGCATGGCTCTTTATATTTCACGAGTTTATTTATATCAGCTCGTAACAACAGTTGCCTGAAGGCGCTTTATAAGTAACTGTTGTAGAGTTATAGCCGTACAGCTGATTATAAACAAGCACTTGGTGACAGTGGAGCAAAAGAACTCCCTTTGAACAGGAAGTGAACGATAGAAGATGACAGAAAAAGTCTCTTCACTTTTCCTTATAACCGATTAGCCAAAATGGCAAACATCCTGCGATTCCATCCTGTCAAAGTTAGGACTCCCATCTTCATTATCGGAATGTTTTTGGATCGTTGGCCCGGTCAAGGTCAAATTTATTTATATAGCACATTTCAAACAGCCGATGCTGCACAAAGTGCTTAACAATATAAAAATGGTATTAAAAAGCAACAATGTAATACAATAATAACAATAAAAAACAATAATAAGACAATAAAAGAACTAAACTAATTCAAATAAGACCAAAATGCTTGGGTCATAGTGTATTAAAAGCCAGGGCGTAGAAATGTGTCTTTAGTAATGATTTAAATTGCTCAAGTGTTTGTGCAGATCTAATATTTAAGGGGAGACTATTCCAAAGTCTGGGACCTGCCACAGAGAAGGATCTATCACCACGGGATTTGAGGTCAGTCCGTGGGATGGACAGCATTAGTTTTGAGCTAGACCTCGTGGTTTTTCCTGGAGCATAGGCAGAGAGGAGCTCAGACAGGTAAGGAGGGGCTCGGGGGTTAAGTGACTTAAAAACAAAAAGTAGAAGTTTAAATTGGATCCTGTAGGAGACAGGAAGCCAGTGTAGAGAAGCTAAAACTGGGGTTATATGCTCTCTCCGTTTGGTACCAGTTAGCAGGCGAGCAGCTGCATTTTGAACCATCTGAAGACGATGGATGGAGGCCTGATCTAGACCATAATACAATGAATTGCAGTTGTCTAATCTGCAAGTAAGAAAAAGGTGAATAACACGCTCACAGACGTTAGCCGGGAGGTATGGCTTTACTTTGGCTAGCTGTCTTAACTGAAAGAAGCAGGACTGAACTACTGCACTCACCTGCTTATTCTGCTGCCGGTGAAACAAGGAGTTTGTTCGGAATCACCTCGTGCATCCTGTGGAAACCTGGCGTGGCTGTAGCTCTTGTATACTTTGTGTGTTTTTCTATGTGTATTTGTGTGTACATGTCCACTGCTGCCAGGACACTTGCTCGTGGTTCAATGAGGGGAAACATGAACAAATAATAATTGGATTGTATTTCCCAGGATGCTCAAAGTGAAGCCTTTTCAGGCAAGATGCTTCAGATACATCTAGAACATTCATTTCTTCTTTTCTGTAGTCGGTTAGTGGAGGGTTTCCCTGCTTTAGAGGCGCTTGTTGAAGTCTGATTGGATGTGTGACACACTTGCCCAGAGCTACAACAGGATGGCTTTTTCAGAGATGGTTATTTCCTTTATTTAGACATTTTACAGACTCGAACAGCAATCGTTTAACTGAACGGGCCTTTAATCGATTCAAAGACAGTAACAGCCGTTGCTGCTGTTGAGTTGCGCGTCCTCTGGGCTGCTTTGCCTTCCTTTCTCATAGATGAGGAAAAACTGTTTTCACACTGATATGATGCAAAGTGCGTTGCTGTCTGTGCGACCACAGACGCTTCTTTGAACGTTTAAAGTCTTTTTTTTCCACTTTTGAAACTCCCACTGCGATGAATGCTTCATTCCTGCACTTCTGGAGTTGGAACAAAGCCGTCATGGTGTGTCTGCTGGTCAGAGCTCGGTGGCGAGAGGCTGCGCTGACTCTCAACAATTAGTCAGTCTGTTTTCATGTGTGTGCGGTGAAGTATTTCTCTTCTTACGCTGGTTTCCCAGGCTCCACGCAACGCTCGTTTTCTAAGTGTTGGCCAACATTTGGCATGTTGTCATGGTTTCATCGCTCCTCCTGTGACAGTGGCTGTTCGTTTCCTTTTCACTGCGAGACTGAAAGCTGCCAGTCTTTTCTTTCCTCTCTATACACACACACACTGTATGCATATGTGTGTGTTCGGTAGCTCACTATCCTGTAAGTGCAGGAGTGACGGCAACAGTTATTTTTATTTGACCATAATGTTAAAATGATTTTCTGTGTACACGTTTCCCAGTTGTGTTATAATGAATGTCATGTGGATGTAAAGCATCCTAAGGATAGTAGTCCCTTGGGCCCTGTGTGTGGGGGTGTGTGGGAGTGTGTGGGAGTGGGGGTGTAAGAAGCAGGGACAGCCCCAGCACAGATGGCTGCCTTTAGGTGGCTGAAATACAGCTTCATTATCAGCAGGTTGCAGGTGGTAACACTCCCATCACTCTCACTGCGTATGGATGCATGTGTGTGTGTGTGTGTGTGTGTGTGTGTGTGCGCATTGTGCTTAGATCATGAGAAATTACTGTGAGTGCTGTTTCTGGGTCTTCACTATATTTTATTAGACTTTGCTTCATTATTCTTTGTTTAATGTAAAACAACAGAGGTGTGTGCTGCCTCGTGTGCATGCACAGGGATGCTTTGATAGGACAATGCTAACAATTCTACACAGCGTTGTACAAAAATAATAAATGCAGTAAAACAGAGTCATGTAGGTGGAGAATTATCAATTAAAATGCACAAAGGAGAATAAAATCCACCACAAGTCGATGCTTATGTATAAAATTTAAGAAACAGCTGGAAGCCCCCCAGGATAAATGAGTCCCCCCCCTCACCAAAACTCATGCAGTCTGGCCTCAACACAAACTAAAATGTACAATATTTGTTAATTAGACTGTATGAGCGTGATTCGAACCAGGAGGGATCCTGTTGTCCTCACAGTCGTTCTCTGCAGGCAGGATTTCGGATCATCAACATTACGGCTGGTGTCATACCCCCCCCCCCCCCCCTTTTTTTTTTTTTCTCTTCTTCTTTCTCTACCCCCTCTTTCTCTTCTGTGCATCCTTTTGGCACTTGCTTCCCTTCCCAGCTGAGGGCTCGTTACCATGGTAACCGCAGGAATGCTCTCTTCTGCGGCTGGTTGGCGGTATCCTCACGCTGGATCTCAGCGCCCCTCTGCTCAGCCCCTAAGAGGGGGTGGTGTTTCGCCTGAAACATTAAACAATGAGCAAGAGACTACCCCCCATGGTCTCTCTCTCTCTCTCTCTCCTTACATAGCTCACCCTCACGCCTGTGCTCTCTCTCTCTCTCTGAGTTCAGCTCAAGACTGTCTTTGAACTCGTGCTGCTTGAATGAGTCATCACTGGGAGCCAGAACTATTTTCATCTTCCCAGCCCGGCTAATGCCTCTTTGTCTGCCAGATTATCCACAGCTTCATCTCACAAATTCAGTCTGACCCCCCCCTCCACCCCCCATGGAGATAGTAAATTAAACTCGGGCTGTAGTTTCAGGTATTATTGTAACAGTAATTCGGACCCTTTCCTTTTTTTTTGTACTTTTAGACCAACAACACTTGCTGGGAAGTGTTTGTTGCAGCTAAGCTGTCATCAGGTCGCTATTGGTTCCTTCAGCGCGTTCTCACTCCCGAGGCGTAACATCCCGACGTTTTGTCACGTCCCGCGGCGTTCCTGAGGAACGCGAAAGGAGACCTTCGGCATTGTTATGGTACGCGGCGGGTTATGGATGAAATCCAGTGCAATGACGCTCCCGCGGTAATAGACGTTCCAGCCATGTATTCCAGCCCTAAACCTAACCTTATCCCTAGCCCTAACCATAACCTTTTTCCTGATCTTAACCAGGACTTTAATGATGTTAAATAGCGTGTTTCTAAGCGATTTGAAGAAAAAGAGCGAACATGTGTAGATTGAGTCCATACTCCGAGGTCGTCATTCAGGAACGTGGTGGGTAGCCGAAAACGTAATATGTTGACGATTTGTCACCTAGCGTAAAATGTTACGTTTTGGGAGTGAGAACGTGTTGCTCAGCGCTACATGCTGTACTTAAACCCCTCCCCCTCTCACCTTTACATGGCGACAGACCAGCATGTACATAAAGAAGTGCAAAATGCAGTAGGCTTTCATACTACACTGGGGCGATCGTGGCTCTAGAGTTGGGAGTTCGCCTTGTAATCGGAAGTTTGCCGGTTCGAGCCCCGGCTTGGACAGTCTTGGGCGAGACACTTCACCCGTTGCCTACTGGTGGTGGTCAGAGGGCCCAGTGGCGCCAGTGTCCGGCAGCCTCGCCTCTGTCAGTGCGCCCCAGGGTGGCTGTGGCTACAATGTAGCTGCCATCACCAGTGTGTGAATGTGTGGATGACTGGATGTGTAAAGTGCTTTGGGGTCCTTAGGGACTAGAAAAGCGCTATACAAATACAGGCCATTTACCATTACCATGAATTAAACAAGGGCGCATAAATTAGCTAAATTGCAGATTTTTTTATGCATCTATTTTTTATGCATCTATTTTTTTTGTGTCATTTTTATGTTTGTGCGTTCTGCGGGGACAGAGGACGAGGCTGCGGGGCTCTGGTACATGTGTGATTACTGAAAGTTGATTTCCATGCGGGAGGGAGAGATGTACGTGGAGCGACCGCGATGAAGATAGAAGCAGACGTGTGGACGTTGCTTGCAGATGTGTTGAGTGAATTAGTGATGCAAGAAAAGAAAGAGAACAATTGTTAGATCAGATAAAATAGAGTCTTTGAAAGCGTGGGAAACTGGAAGAACAAAGTCTGTTTATTACACTGCAGCTCATCGAAAAGATGCTGTTTGTGTGATACAATTAGCTGCCACACACACACACACACACACACACACACACACACACACACACACACACACACACACACACACACACGGATGCACAAAGACATGCAGTGCTCGTTTGTTCTTGGGCCGCCTTGAGACAGCTGGATGTGATTTAGTTTAGCTTGCTGCCTGTTGGCTGTCAGTCACTATCAGCTGTGCGACTGACTTCAGGTGGATGAAGCTCCGAGTGTAGATCACTGCGAGTGTGACGTCTGCTGGTTTACACTTCGTTCCTGATGTTTTGATTTTCACTAAACTGACTCAGCTTTGTCTCCATTAGTCTTTAGTGTTAGTCAAGTTTTATCAGGTTTGTTTATTTTCTGTTTCAAAGCGATACTGAATGATAAAAAGTATTTTAAGGTATTAAAGTCCAGACATGAGCAGGTTACACCTGTGCATTTTCTAGCAGCTTGCTGTGGTTTCCTGTAGTTTGCAGGGACGATGGCGTCTTTTACTCTCAGAGCTCGAGTGGAATTTGAAAACACGTGAAGCAAACTAGCTTTACATGGTAAGCACGCACTCGGAAAGATGCTTTTTGGTCACATGTGGAATCATAGTCCATCATAGACCAGATGATCATGTTCAGACCCCAGAAACATTCAGTTGTAATTGTAAAGGTGAACCTTCTTGTTAGTTAGCACAGCGAGATGGATAATTAGATCAAATTTCTGTTATTTTTCACTTAATTCTTTAAGGTCTTTAAAGTTGGAGATGGTGGGGAGTCCCAGATTTAAACCTTTAAATCTAGTGGGAGTTTCCCCCCACAGAGGGACAAAAGGACCCCCTGATGATCCTCTAATCGCCTGAGCCAAGGTGTGAAACTGGGTGTGGGTCCCAATCAGCCAGAGTTTCGGGTGAGCTCGTTGTGAAACCTGGCCCCACCTTATCATGTGATTTCCTGAGGTCAGATGGCCCAGGATGTGAGTGGGCGTTAAGGCGTCTGGGGAGGGATCTCAAAACTGGATTATAGATGGCAGACAGTTGGTGTCGTAAACCACCGCCTCTGTTCAAAGATGGTCGCTCACAGTGGACATAGATGCTTCTTTCACTCCTCTTTCAAACCATCTGTCCTCTCTGATGGCCACTAGGTTTAAATCTGAGACTCCCCACCATTTGACCTTAGAACTGAAGAAGCTTCTCGGATGAGAGGTGAAACGTCTTCAAGTAACTTAAAGAAGTCCAGACGCTTTTCTTTGCAAGCTCCTTTGACTACGATGACCTGGATGACTGAGAAGCTTCACAGACACTTCTTAACTTTCTGCTGCTTCCCTTCAGCCTGATTCTAAACTGCATTTTGAAGCTTCAATGCAACAGCAAGTTTTTAGATGATAGAAGTTAGAAGCAGGATGCTTTAATGAAATATGTTCTTGACAGCTTGATGTTACAGATGATCTACGTAAAGGTGTGCTCAGATTAGATCGCCCCACAAATGACCATCATTCATCCATCTGATTGGCTGTTTCTAAGGTTTCTCAGGGTGTAAACGTGTTTGATGAATGTGGTTGATCCACTAAAGCTGGTGTGAACCGCAGAGCAGAAAGTAATCGTTTTTGATCTTGAACCTTGTGTTGGAGCTTTTAGCCTGTTGTATTTGGGTTTGTTTTTTTACGTGGCTGTTTTCACCTCCTGGCTCTCCTTTCTAAACCGGTCCTGGCTGTCAGCTGTAGGCAGAAACTCTCTTTATATTTGTAGCTAGAGGAGTGATTGGGGCCTCCTCTGCTCTGCTCCATTACCTCTGCTGTATTACAGACCCATGTCCTGTTTGTCTCTGGTCAACTCCTGCAGAGTGTTTGCAAAGCCAGATAATTGTCCTTAAATTGCTGCTGATTGTGTCATTGTCAGCTTTAAATATGCAGCACATTTGTGCACCAGGCAAGTTGATACGTTCATGTCTACATGTTGTTGAAGTGGACCACGTCGCCACCTGCCGTGATGGTTCCACCTGCCTGCAGAGTACACTCATGTGACGCAGTCTTGATGTCTGCCATCGGCACTATTGATCCTAATCATCAACATGATGACGTTGGAGCACCTGTTGTGATTAGAGATGGTGAACCTTTGCTGTACAGCATGAAAGGTAGTGAAGCAGAGGTGCTGCTAGCTATTTGACACTGTCGGTGCAGATGTGAACCAAAGAGAGAAGCAGCGTCTCGCCTCTAAACATTAAAAGCTTTCGAATTAAAATCTGTGGGTTGATTTCTTTCTTTTAATCATTTCATTTATTAATTAAACATTTTCCATGACTCTAATTTAGGGTTTTTATTTACATTTAAAGTTTCTTTTTGTTACTAAAGAAACTGATTGCAGAGGTGAATAATTTTTCCAAAGTAATCCAAACAGCAGCCGAGCCTTCCCCTACACGGCTTATTTTGTCCTTTTGCTCGGCATTCAGGATACATGAGACTGCAAAGAATGAAGTGGCTGCGTGGATGCTCCCCCTGGCACCCACACAGCCCTTTCTGAGGGACTCGCCTGTGTCTCCTACAGGCAATAAGAGGCAAAGGGCAGGTCCCGTGCCTCAGTCTCCCCACGAACTACTTGGTGCCCAGAGAAGGTGCTGATTAGTCAAGATGCTCAGGAGAGACCACACAAGAGAGCTTCCATCGCTCACTGGTGACTGTTCAGGAGAAACACTTCTCAGTTTGATGTATTTAGAGTCAAGTGGCACCAACAGCCTCCTCAAGGCAAAAGCATTAAAGGGAAAACCCTGTGAGAGCTGCTTGGCGACAGTGGCAAGGAAGAACTCCATTTTAACAGGAAGAGACCTTCCACCATACTTGGGGAGGGGCAGCCATGTGCTGTAGTCATGACATTTCCGTGGAGTTCGGTTTGTTAATCATGGGTAGCTTTGTCTCTCTATTGTGTGAGTCTTCACTGTCCCATTGTTTCTGAGTTAGATCCACTCTTAGATCCACTCTTAGATCCACTCTTAGATCCACTCTTGTCATTCCTGGTTTCAAAACATCCAGAGAGTGATGGTACTCAGCTCAAGGCTCAACATTTCACTAATCAGTGGGTGATATCACAGTGGTTAATATAACGTCAAACTGCAGAAAAACATAATACCGCAGTTCTGTTTTTTCCAATTCAATTCAATTCAATTCAATTTTATTTATATAGCGCCAAATCACAACAAAAGTCGCCTCAAGGCGCTTCATAGATACAGAGAAAAACCCAACAATCATATGACCCCCTATGAGCAGCACTTTGGTGACAGTGGGAAGGAAAAACTCCCTTTTAACAGGAAGAAACCTCCGGCAGAACCAGGCTCAGGGAGGGGCGGGGCCATCTGCTGTGATTGGTTGGGGTGAGAGAAGGAAGACAGGATAAAGACATGCTGTGGAAGAGAGACAGAGGTTAATAACAGATATGATTCAATACAGAGAGGTCTGTTAATACATAGTGAGTGAGAAAGGTGACTGGAAAGGAAAAACTCAATGCATCATGGGAATCCCCGGCAGCCTACATCTATTGCAGCATAACTAAGGGAGGATTCAGGGTCACCTGGTCCAGCCCTAACTATATGCTTTAGCAAAAAGGAAAGTTTGAAGCCTAATCTTAAAAGTAGAGATAGTGTCTGTCTCCTGAATCCAAACTGGAAGCTGGTTCCACAGAAGAGGGGCCTGAAAACTGAAGGCTCTGCCTCCCATTCTACTTTTAAATACTCTAGGAACAACAAGTAGGCCTGCAGAGCGAGAGCGAAGTGCTCTAATAGGGTGATATGGTACTACAAGGTCATTAAGATAAGATGGGGCCTGATTATTTAAGACCTTGTACGTGAGGAGCAGGATTCCTCCTCACGTACTCCAGTTCCTGCAGCTCTCGTGCCTTAGCTTAATAATGACTGAAGCACCCGACTGAAATCCAAACCTGCACAGGTTTTTCCAGATTGCATGCTTTCAGCAGAGGTAGCACACAGCCTCACACAGAGCTGCTCATTCACGTAGCTGAAGGTGGCCACCAGGATCGGCCCTGTGGCATATCTGCAATCTCCTCTTTTAATCCACTCCCACTTCCTTACACGCCTGATAGCCCGACTTCACCTGCTGTCATATTGAACAGAGACCAATTTAAGGCCTTCATCAATAGCTGGTAATCGAACAGGAACAGCCTATGGCTCCAGATAAGCCCCTTAAGGTCCCGCTGACCTCTTTCTTCAGCCAAAAACTTAATGAAATTGAGCATAAATTCTCCCCCTCTTCTTAAAACTCTCTTTCATCCTGTTCCAAAAGCAATCTGGACTTTCCCCCTGAGTCAGCACTTTGAGCGTCCAGGAGTGAAGCAGGGGAAATTACCATTTGAAGAGCGGCTTTACTTCCTCCTCTCTCTGATCCAGCCTTGCGCGCACGCTTGGCCCTCACTTCATTTTGCAGCAATATGAACTTTCCGGTATCTCGTATTAGATAAATAAACTCTCTTCCACTCTGTTTCCTAAAACCCCTGACTAGTGCATGATGGAATGACCAAGTGCTTCTGGTATCAAGCGATTTCACGGCAAAGAGGACACAGTCATGGTTGGAAGGTCCTGTTAGGCATCAAACCTTAATGAGGTTTTTGCTCTCTGCTCATTAGCATCACCTAAGCGCATCAGGGACAGGCTGCGGCCGCTTGTTGCTGTTTCATATCCTTTTTGCTGTAGCCAGCTGTGCAGATGGTCAAGAATCTGGGAGAGGTCCTATCTGACTTTCACTCGGCATCTAGTCCACCCAGATGGCTCGTAAGCGGTGGCGCGTGCAGATGAGATGCGTCCCCTGGAACTCACTGCCTGCAGTCACAGTGAAACATCCAATCATGTGGCATAATCAGATTAGGGGGTGTGAGAAACCCCACTATACTCACTTTATGGGTAGCACTGGCAGGGTGATCCCAGGATTATGTGTCTGCCTGCGACTGTGACAGTCTGGAGGTAAGAAAAGTCATACATCTGAATAGAAACTCTTAAAAGCAAACGCATATTCTATCACACAGTAGTAGAAGTAGTACACTGGCTCTACACTGTGTGTCTGCACATGCATGTGTGTGTTCGTGTGTGTTATTTTGCAGCATTTTAAGGGCCTGCTGCACTTCTGTGACTTGCATTGGGGCATTAGGACTGCTGGGGCGTAGTGCTGCATTACAGCAAAGGCTGGCCGCAGCCTCTCTGCAGTAAACGCACAGACAGGGTGCAGCCAATAAGAAAGTCACCCAACTGGTTTGAAGCCACTCAACACTGCCCTATGAATCATTCGAGCATAAAAAGGCTCCGAACTCGAAGGATGAATCAGTGCTGTGTCTGCACGTATCAGACAATCTGCCAAAGAACATATTTGACATTTTAAAGGCACTTTAGTAGCTGCTTACAATAACTTACAGTAGGCGACTTTCTTAAAGGGATTGTTTAAGAATAAAGGCAACACAGTTTGAAAGGCTTAACATCGTATTTTTGCACCAATAACGTGATTCCCAAAATGTTATTAGCTAAAAATCTGGCATCTCTGTATATGGTGTGTAGTGTATTGTTAACACTGAGTAAACTGGACAAGTGGAGGATAAAAAACAAACAAACAACCTGTCTACAGCAGATTAACAGTGTTAGCAAAGGCCTGACACAGAACCTGAAAGATGTATCTGGCCTTTCGATTCATCCATCTACTGTTCACTGAACCTTCATCACAAATGGTCTCAGTGGAAGAGCGGCTCTCAATAAGCCAATCTGAAGGAAGGGAGATTCGGAGGGGGAGGCTGAGGTAAGCCCGATTACTTAAGAACTGGACTTAATCAGTGGCAACAGGTCTTAGGAAGATGGGAAAATTTGGTTGAGCTCATTGTTCAGTATATACAAGGGAATTTAGGGGATAGTTATGAGTCAGTTATGAAGACGTTAAAATGATTAACCGTATTTTTCGGACCATAAGGCGCATTAAGCGAAACAAAACAGTCAGATAAGTCAAACTTTACTCAACTCATTCTTCTTGCTTCCTCCACTTCTGTACCATTGATTCATTAATGTTGAATTCTCTGCAGCTGCTCTATTCCCATGTTGTTGCAGTATATTAATGACTAATCTCGTATTGTGGATGGATTATCTCAGTTGTTCTCCTGACTGAAGTTTGGTCCGTTTACAGCATCCTGCCATGCGATTGCATTTGTCTCTAACCATCAGGAACCCTCACGTTAACTTTTATCGAGTGGAAAGAAGTTAGCATTCATCCTCCAGCTTCACTGTGTTTATGCTATGCTAACATAGCTGTGTCGCTAGCGATCACGTAGCACATCATTATATACCAGCTAGCCCAACTTCAGTAACCCTACAAACGTCACTGCTGTTTAGTTTTCTGTCTTCATTTATGTTGGAAGTGATAGCAGAGCTGTACGTTTGAATTCTTTGAGAAATCTCCCAGTCAGAACATGCTATATCATGTTTAGGTGGAAGCTAGCGAGCTAACTTCCTGCTAACTTCTAACTCTGTTAAATGTAATAAATTCTGTTTTCATGGATGCCTGGATGTTAAACTTAATTGTTACACCTGGTAGAGCAGCAACGCTGATCATTTTATTAAAGATGAAAGAATTTAGACAGTTTTTAACTCTCAGTGATGCTGCAGTGTTCGTTTGACTTTGGGACCTGAAGTGGATGGAGTTTAGGACCCAGATGACTCCGTGAGGCTCCTGACTATGGTGCTCCAACAATACATCGAGCGGTGCGGCTTCATAGCTTACCAAAGTCGTACTAAAACATTTTTGACAGATTTTTGAGCGCCGTGTAGCACATAAAATTGGTTCGAGGTCAGTAAGCACAACCAGAATTCATATACTGTAGATTTTTGAGAAAATTAAAGGATTTTAAGAGAAAAATACGGCACTGTAGTGAGTGTTTACAGCCGTCTAAAACAAGATGGAAGCTCTGTCAAGGTTTGAGCTTCAGCCAGTGGTGCTGGGTTAAAGTAGAAAGGCTGGTGGAGATTTTAAAAAGCATATGCTCTTAGTGTTCAGATGGCTGTAATGAACTTTGACCTCTTCTCTCAAGTGCTGCAGGTTGCCCAAATATGTGAATGTAAAGTATATCAGCAGTTGCAACCACAAAACTGAACATATGCACAAGCAGACGTGTTTTCTTTGTATATATATTTTATTATACAAATTCTGTATCAGTGGACGATGGCCATATTAAACATGGCCAGTGTTTCAAGTAATGAGGTCAGTTTTGTGCAAGTAACCCCTGTAAGTCAACACAGCGGCTGCCAGACTGCAGAGGAGCTCTTTTGTTTTTTAAAGGCACCTCATCAGAAAACAGTTGGTTTGTAGGAAATGGGATGTGACCTGAGATCGTCTTGGTTTAGACAAATCGTAAAATTAAGACTCAGCTTGAAGGCTGCAAAATGAGAATAAATCACAGCTACCATAATAAACAGGCGTCGTGTATTATTGTGTACTATCTTTTAAATCTTTTGTTGTAAAAACCAATAGGACTGAAACATTACGTCTCAACAAGCTGTTTAGAAAATCCAGACAGAAAAGTAAAATGCATGGACTTGTATGGAGTTTGGTGACAGCCTTTTTTTGTTCCTTTATTCGTTTGCAATCATCAGTCATGATAAGATCCTGACTGATGTGGAGCCCAGCAGCACAATAACAAGTCTGATGAGTAAATCATTGGATTGAGAGTTTATATTTGAAGGAGAGATGCTTAGTTAGTTAGTTTAATTGTTTTTTTGCTCAGGATTCTCTCTTTTCAAAAGATAAACAGCATCCATTACTGCAGTTAGTGAAGCTAACGCCAGTCTTTACCAAACATTCACCCACAGCTGGATGCAAACTTTTAAAATGATTGAGTTTAAAGTTGTTATTCAGGACGTTATCTCGCTTCACCTCTGAGCGAGCATCAGCAATGTTTAGTGAGAACAATGACATCATTGCTAGATATGACAAAATGTGCAAACGTGTGAAAATCGGGCCTAAGTTTTGATAAACTGTAATAATGACACATTTCTGCTGTGCCTTCTGTTCAGCCTCACGGCTCTTTGCACGTGGCAGCTTGCTAATATTGTCGTCGGGGTGCAGTTGGTTCAAACCAGCATTGATGCATAGGTGCGAAGGAATTTGTCCCTCACACTGAAACCAACACAGTCACTGTAAAAAGACTGAGCGCAGTGAAAGACCAGAATAAAACTGCTGAAAGTGAAGATTGAATAATATGATCTGCTTCATTGTTGCTTTGTGCAGTGATGAACACATAGAGGACATCATAGCTCTGAGGTAAACTGGGTTCGGTTTCCACATGTATGACACCCTGGTGGATGCTCTTTGTGAATTATGGTCCTGTGCAATTAATAAGAGAGTGGGTGGTGGGTGAATCGGGCCCTGGAAGCAGCACCCTGATGGAATGGCCTTAATCTGCTGTTAATCTGAGCATCTGGTGTACGGGGAGTGTCGGCTGATTTCACCAAACAACACAGGAAGCACCGCACACTCAGTCACAGTAACTCACAGAAATGGCATTGTGGGAGTTTGTTTCTGTACTTCGTGTGGTGAAAACGTGACATCTCATCTGTGTTTTCATACATTTGCAGCGCTGCAACAGCTTTTTTCTTTTTTTGTCATTGCCTGAAAAAGGCCAGATTGCTGCTGTTGTGAAGATGTTAGCCTGATAATGGAGGGGGAGGGGGCAACAGGAGGTCGTGACCCTCATTACACCACCTGCCAGATGGTCCAAGACCACGCTGCATGTGTGGATGAATTCAGACATTCATGTAGGTGATGATGACACAGTAAAGCCAGTCAAACAGACTGGGAAAGCACACAAAGGGTTTCAGCGAAGGTTTTGATTGGCCAGCGAGCACATTTGTTGTTCGGTTATGTTTATGGCATTTCCTGTTTTAGTGGTCTTTGTCAATTCTGAAAAAAAAGTTAAATAATTTTCGATGCATATCAGTTAAAATGCTAATTTTATGTATTCTTCAATCTTTAATCACACCAAAAGTTTCAAATATATTTTATTTCCAACTTGTTTCCTGCTGTCCTGGATAAGCGGCGGATGAATGGATGGATTTAGTTTTTCATTGTGCATGTTTGAAATTTACCTGACAGACTTATAATTTGAACAGTTGGAAATCAAACTGTAACCTTAGACGGTCTCTCACTGAAAGGAAGAAACAACGGGAACGAAACCAAGGAAAGAACGATGGAAGGAAGTTGGGAAACAGGGAAGGAAGTAGAAAAATGAGAGAATGGAAAGAGGGGAAGATGGAAATAAGAAAAAAGAATAAGAGGAATTTAAGAATGAAAAAGAGAAAAGAAGAAGAAGCGAAGGATGTGATGAAAAGAAGGAATAAGAGGAATAAAAGATGAAAGTAACAAAGGAAACAAGGAGGAAAGAAAGGAAGGAAGATCTGGTCAGAGTATCATGAAGAAGTGCAGACGTCGTTTTCTTACTCGACACAGTTAGTTGTGAACATGGCTGTCTGCCTGTCATTTCATCTAACTGATTTTATCCTGGAGGTGTTGATCCATATCTCCACCACTTTGACTCTTATGCTGGTCCAGCTGGTCCAGTCCCAGTGTGACTGGTGTGGCACTGAAACCCTCTGATTTTGCAGTCATGACTCCGTCTTCAGAAACATCTTCACTGAACATTAAGTCACACAGAGAGAAACTCTTATTCCCATCAGCCCCCTTCTGCCCCACCACTCCTCTCCCCTCCCTTTAAATCCTGTCTCCTGCCCTAAGGCGCAGGCAGCAGGGTGGGAGGTTGGGGGTAAACTAAGTCAAGTCCCCTTGTTTGACCGTGCTGTTGCAGCCTTTGTCCTTCAGGCTAAAACCCTCCCACAGACTTGCACAAACACCTCCACAGCGCTGCTGGTGTTCAAAGTGACACCGACAGACATGCTGCCGGGTCCAGTCTGGGAACGGGGCTCAGCACCTGCTGTGGATAACAAATGAGGAAAACCACTCTGTCTCCCATGTGCCAGCGAGATCTGAGAGGGTTTTGTAGAAACACAACTCTTAGTTTTTAAAGATGCAGTGTCTGTGATACTTCAGAGTAAATCTAGACAGGCATCGTCTCTAATTTGATTTAATCACAAGCTTTTACAAGACCTGACAGCACCTTCACCCTGCAGTCACTGGGCAGGCAGGTTAGGGTGGGTTAAATAAGACATACAAGGTCATCAAGCATACATACACTGTCTAATGACCCCTGGGACTCCACTCCAACCAGCACATCATTGCAGAGATAAAGCACGCACACTGCCACAGCATTTATTCCCAACTCACAAAGAAATGGCTGAAAGTGATGGTTTGTTATTTGTTACTGTTACAAGCTGTCTTATGTCCTGTAAGAACCATTAAACATAACTGTAGTGCAAAAAGGACCATATGGCACAACGTATGTTTCACAATATCAATCTGTTAGATCAGTCATACCCTGAAATGAACACGTACACCATTTATAAGTTATAATGCATTTATGAAAGGGGTGTTTTTGCATGAATACCACACATCTGTAGTTTCAAACAGATGTTTATCTGGCCAAGAGACACTAATGATCTAAGTTTGATACCCAGCTTTGTAAATCGTATGAAAAGAAGCAGAAAGTCAAAGAATATTGACACTAAAAATACAAAACAAGCTTTTCAATGTTGCGTGTTGAAAGTCACTACAAACATGTGGAATTGCAGTGAAACTGAGCGTACCAGTTACAAGTAAATGAGTGAGATTAAGTGGCTGTGCCGGCAGTGGAGGACTCAGGGGGCTTTGGGGGAGGTTAGCAGAAGCATATCAGCTCAGCTCGAGCAGGCCTCACCTAACAGGGAGAGCTGAGAAGAGCCCGAGCACCCGCTAAAAATACAACCCAGCATCTCAGAGTCCTGCAGCGTTCTTTAGTTCTGGAAGCCTACCAGCAGATCGGACACACACACACACACACACACACACACACACTAACCATACAATCGGCATGGAAACAAAGACGGTGCTTCAAGCAAATCTGGAATTAGAGAGGCAGGTGGGCGGGGCAGAGAAGAGGATGGAGTGAAAGAGAGAGTGAGAGGGGGAGAAGCATGCATGGAGGATGAATGCAAGCCAGTGGGGGGAGGGGACGGATGAACAGAGAGGGAGGGGAAAGGGGGGGCTGAAAACAGAAATCCTGAAAAAGGAATAAGCAACCAAAGAATAAACAACAGATATGAGCAAGTTGATCATTAAAAGGGGGAAATGGAGGAGAGGACTTTGTGATGAGCTGTGATGATACCTTGGCTATTGTACAAGTCTGAATGGCAAACCAGGCAATGATGTAATCATTTGTAATTGGTCCCAGTTGCTCGTTTGATTTTGACTGGCATTTTAGCACAGCCAATTAGATCCCAGGGTGGGACGGCGGCATCGAGCTTTATGTCTTACACGCTGTGTGCTGGAGGAACATGGTTTTTCTCTGATGCAGAAGTCGAAGCAGGAAATGTAGCAGAAAAAGTATTACACGCACACATGCACACATGGACACAGTCGCATGACGGCAGGACCTGCAGTAGACATGCAGTGTTACATGAAAGGCATTCATGCTTTAGATCAGCGGTCCCCAACCCCCGGGCCTCGTCGTTTGGTACCGGGCCGCGAGAGTTGAGGCTCGGGTGTGAAATGTATAGTTTTCAGGGTTTTTATCGGTTTTCAGCGTTATTTTGTTATCGTTTTGATTGTTTACTCGGTTTTCCTGGGTCTTTTCACGTGTGTTATGAATAAATCTTCTTTTTTCGGTACCGGTACTAGTTTTATTTTGTTGTATTTATCCGCGACACCTTAAAGGCCAGTCCATGAAAATATTGTCGGGCATAAACCGGTCCGTGGCGCAAAAAAGGTTGGAGACCGCTGCTGTAGATGATAAGCTTTTTGTCTATTTAAAATAACATGAAAGTGTTTCTTATCCATACACATGCATTTGTAAATGTTTGGCTAAAGCCTCAAATTTAATTGGATTTGAGAAATGTAAAGCAGCGACTGCCTTTGTTTGTTTTGTTTGTTCGGTTCTTTATCAGAGTAACATCCACCCATCTATTACTGCTTACATTTGTTCCTCATTGTTCACCAAAGTGTATCAAAATATAACATAAAATTAAATCAGCAGACATTGTTGAGTTCTTTCTGTTAAAATAAGGTGTTTATTTACCTAAGTGCATCCCTTAGAAGCAAAATAGTCTTTCACCTCTTTCATTTGCCTGCCTGATGGATGTGAATGAAACATATTTCCCTACTATTATCTGCTATCCTCCACAGTTCTTCAGGTTCTGTCTGTTCTGACACGACAGCAGATCTACAGGCTGAACTGAACCTTTAATAAACTCAAAAATAAAAAGATAAATAATCAAACTGTGTCTAATGCTGACCTTCAGTGCTGTTGTACGTCCTGTTATCGTCGATGGTTAGTTTTGGTAACTGTAGAGAAGTAAAAGTAACTGCCTAATGGCTGAAACATTATTACATAAAATAGACGTTTAGTGGCTGTTTATTGGTGCTGCCCATCTGTGCTCAGATTTGATCTCTCTCTGCCAGCTGCCATCTGCATTCAGCCTGGCCACAATTACCCACAGCCAGAAGAGAACGCTCCCTGTGACCCATTCATGCTCCTTGATGCGAGGTCAACCCTTAATTGGTTAGAGTCCCTATCTGTCCCACAATACGGGCCTTTGAAAGAGAGAGCTGTGATTAAGTTGTGGCTGTTCGGTTTTAGCTACACAATGGGAGACTCTCTAAAACACTTAGTGGCTTCGAGTAGCCTAATTCAAGCCCTTTTTGTTTACTCTGATCTCTTCCACACCTACCAGCAGAAGAGGATGAACTGCAGGATGGAAAACACACACTGGCTTGTAATGCTGTACTTGAATATCTACACATCAGTATCAACTGTAGAAACTATAAGTGGTGTTCAGCAGAGTTCTGAGCAATCAAGAAGACAAAAGGAAACTTCCTCTGGGACCATCTATTCTTAATGGTTTGTGAAGATCTAGAGAGGTGCTTCACATGGCTTTTGGAGGACGGGGTGTAATTGAACATATTGCTTAGTTCCTGCAACAATCAGTGCTGCACAGTCCAGACAAAAAGGTCAGAGTTTCATTTTAAACTATGCATTTATTGCAATTAGTGAGTAAAACTAGAATTGATGTCGATAGAAATGTAGAATGTGAAGAGTTGGACCATTGAAGCCTACTGGAAGATGTTTTTCCGACATCTGACATGGTTGGGTTCGATTAGGGTTAGAGCATACATTATAGCCAATGGACCATCGTGATCTAGGCCCTGGAGTACTCAGATGCAGTACGCAGATGGATGGAGGAGGCAAACACAGATAGCAAAGATTGTAGCTTGATCAAAGAAGCGAGTTAAAAATGGAGGAATTTCTCTAGACTCGTCTCCTTGTCAGGATAGAGTCTGGTGGGAAGGTAGATGGATGTGAAGCTATAATGGTGACTGTGTCTGAGGGATGAGGAGCTTATGGCCTTGTCATCAGTCTACCTTAGTTTTCACTGTCAGGTCTTATGAACAATTCAGCTCAGCCTCCAGCAGACTGAAGAGATTCTGTCACAACGTATAGATTTATCCCATGTTAGATATATTAAGTACAGAGAACCACTTGGAAGGTAAGTAACCTGACGACCCCCAAACCCTTTCAAATAGAATTATATGTGAACAAATATATCTTGGAGTTATTTTTGCCTGTTATGTCAGCCTCTTCTTCTTAGATATATCAGAAAATTTGTGGCACCAGATATTTGCAATTTCGATCCCTTGCTGCTTGATAGTTTGATAGAAAGCACCTAAGCATAGAAAAAGCTTTGTTTGATTGGGTGTGAATGAGGCGAAAAGTAGAAAAACGCTCCTCTTATATAACTATCATTAGCTTACAGCTTGAAGTATTTAAGGTATGTGCTAACTAAAAATAAAGATGATAGTTTATTAAACTTTTAATGAAATTTGCAGATTGTTTCGGTGGAGTTTAATAAACTCCTTGCTATCTAAAATATAACAGGACACTGGAGTAAACTCTCGAGCATCTCACACTTCTGTTTAATCAGTTTTCTGTTTGACGTTTATTCAGCTGTGTGACAACTGTAACTTTAATCTCAGCCAAACCAATTTACTCAGGAACAAATAAAACACTGAAAAACGCCAAAAAATAACATTTTAAATTATCTAAGTGACTTATACATCATGTTTAACCTGAGTAGCGACAGACCGCGAGGGGTTTGAAAACGATTTGCCGGGAGTCTGGTGTTCTCACCAGCTCTAGTGAGCCTTGAAACCCGTTGAAACCAAGCACACCATTGTTTTTCTTGTGACATTACCAATAAGTTTGATGTGTCACATGGCCCTCTTCCTATTGAAAAAACAAAAGTTGTATCCAAGATGGCCGACTTCTAAATGGCCACCATGGTCACCACCCATCTTGAGGAGTTTGCCCCCTCACATATACTAATGTGCCACAAACATGACTTTAATATCACCAACCATTCCCATTTTATTACGGTGTATCCATATAAATGGCCCACCCTGTATATACATGTGCTGTTCATAAAATTAGAATATAATAAAATAGTTGATTTATTTCACCAATTCCATTCAAAAAGTGAAAGCTGTATTCATTCCACACAGACTGATAATCTACAAGTGTTTATTTCTTTTAATTTTGATGATTATAACTGACAACCAATGAAAACCCCAAATTCAGTGTCACAAAAGATACTGAATTTGGGGTTTTCATTTTTTGGATGTTAAACTTAATTGTTACACCTGGTAAAGCAGCAACGCTGATCATTTTATTAAAGATAAAATAATTTAGACAGTTTTTAACTCTCAGTGATGCCGCAGTGTTCGTTTGACTTTCAGACCTGAAGCCGACGGAGTTTAGGACCCAGATGACTCCGCGAGGCTCCTGACTACGGTGGCCGTAATGCTCCAACAATCCATCAAGCAGTGCGCCTTCATACATTACCAAAGTCGCACTAAAACATTTTTTGACAGATTTTTGAGCGCCGTGTAGCACATAAAATTGGTTCGAGGTCAGTGAGCACAACCAGAATTCATACATAAGGCGCACTGTCGATTTTTAAGAAAATTAAAGGATTTTAAGTGCGGAAAAATACGGTAGCTAATGTAGTAAGCTAATAGTTTAGCTAAAAGAAACTATGAAGAGAACAGCTCCAGACTCCAGATTCCAAGCTGACAAAGACTTTGAAAAACAAGCTAGTTACTTTTGGTTTATGAGACTTCAAACATCAGACTGGTTTGAACCAAATGAAGGGAACAGTAAGAGATGAAATGTAATCCTATTGGTTTATCCATCACTGGTGCTTGTTACACACAAAATGATGAAAGAGGCTAATAACATAATATATGCATTATTCATAGCAGTATAGTCCAGTGTTAAAATGAACCAGAATTGGATTTTAGTTGCAGACATCCTGATGGTACTTTAGCATCTAGCTAGAACTACAGAATGAATTGCATTTAGGCTGATGCTGTTGATTAGATTTGGAGGGTTCCACCTTCATACCAGCTTTATCCGGTCGTTAAGTCTGACGTCACTAGCCGTGTCTGGGCCTAAACTCCGCTGCAGGTCCATATATCAAACGATCACTATGGCATTACTGAGAGTTAAAAAACTGTCTAACGTCTTTCATCTTTAATAAAAATGATCAGCGTTCTGCTCTACCAGGTGTAACAATTAAGTTTAACATCCAGGCATCCATGAAAACGGAATTTATGACATTTAACGGAGTTAGAAGTTAGCAGGAAGTTAGCTCGCTAGCTTCCATCTAAATGCAATATAGCATGTCCTGACTTCGGGGTTTTGGAAACAAATTCAAACGTACAGCTCTGTTATCACTTCCAACATAAATGAAGACAGAAAACTAAACAGCAGTGACGTTTGTAGGGTTACTGAAGTTTGGCTAGCTGGTATATAATGATGTGCTACGTGACCGCTAGCGACACAGCTATGTTAGCATAATATAAACAAGCTAACTTTTTTTTCCACTCGATAAAAGTTAACGTGAGTGTTCTCGGTGGTCAGGAACAAATGTAATCGCATGGCAGGATGCTGTAAACGGACCAAACTTCAGCCAGGAGAACAACTGAGATAATCCATCCACAATACGAGGTTAGTCATTCATATACTGCTGCATGGGCTGGGCTGGAGTTACATCCTAAGGTTTTAAAAACTGAGCTTAAATAAATGATTAGCGGTAATAAAAGCAGAGGGAGGTCAACAGTGATCACTGACTGTTTTAGGAGCTTTTTGAGATTAAATAGAAGAAAATACAAAACATTAAACATGTTAACAACACAAAAGCTATATTAAACGCAGACTACTTTAGGCCCGGAAGTAGGATTCGTCACGTCATCACTTAATGACCGGATTCCGGCTAGGGTTGATAAATCAGGCGTGATGTACACTGAACAAAAATATAAACGCAACACTTTTGTTTTTGCTCCCAATTTTCATGAGCTGAACTTAAAGATCTGAAACATTTTCTACAAACAAAAAGGACCCATTACTCTCAAATATTGTTCACAAATCTGTCTAAATCTGTGTTAGTGAGAACTTCTCCTTTGCCGAGATCATCCATCCCATCTCACAGGTGTGGCATGTCAAGGTGCTGATTAGACAGCATGATTATTGCACAGGTGTGCCTTAGACTGCCCACAATAAAAGGCCACTCTGAAATATGCAGTTTGATCACACAGCACAATGCTGCACATGTCACAGCTTTTGAGGGAGCGTGCAATTGGCATGCTGACTGCAGGAAAATCTACCAGAACTGTTACCTGTGAAATGAATGTTCATTTCTCTGCCATAAGCCGTCTTCAAAGGCGTTTCGCAGACCACATGTAACCACACCAGCCCAGGACCTCCACATCCAGCATGTTCACCTCCAGGATGGTCGACCAGGTGGAGACCAGCCACCAGCTGCTGCAACGATCGGTTTGCATAACCAAAGAATTTCTGCAAAAACTGTCAGAAACCGTCTCATGGAAGCTCATCTGCATGCTCGTCGTCCTCATCGGGGTCTGGACCTGACTGCTTATTTTTTAAAATAAGCATTTTATTATTGTTCAAGGTCTTAAGCTGAATTAGAATCACAGTTTAAGTTGAAATGAAGTTTTACACGCTGGTATTCATGTTTAAGTTGACTTGGTACCAAAAAGATGAAAAAACTGGTAGAGTTACCTTTTACCTACGCTTTGTATGGATTTCAGAGCGTGTACTTTTTCCACTGTTAAAGGTACAGGAAGTTTTAGGAAGAATATTGTACTCATAAATATACACTGGTTAGCTTGTCATTACATCAAGAAACTGATGCCTTTTCATGACATTAGAATGAATGGAGCGAGTCCAGGTTTGTGAAAGGTGCCAGGCTGCCCCACTGTTTAGGATACAGTGGCTGAGATGGACATTTGCGGTCGTTCATTGCAGAAATCTTTCGATTAGTGACTTGCTGGACACAAACTGCATGCATTACATAGAGGAAGTAGCAGGTAGCTGGACCTGTTCTGGTCTTTCTTCTTTTCTTGTCATTTCAGAGCGACTCTGAGCAAAGACAAAGAGTGACATCTTCCCTGGACAGCAGCCTGCTTATTATTGTCCTCTCTGACTTTAGTCTGTTTTAATAATGGAACATGACTTGGGGAAAAGGTGCAGTGCCGCAAAGACACACAGATCTGAGTTTACTTCTGCTTGTAATTGTGGCTGCTGACAGGGTCCAGCTGCAGTGGGATATCTGACAGTAGCCTACACACGCACACGCACACGCACACACACACACACACACACACACACACACCACATTAGGGTTTGTGTGTCTCTCTGAGCTGTGCTCAGGCTTCCCGCTGTCTGCCGTTCACTCTGTCACAGTAAGAGGATATGAATTTGAGTCTGGCTGACATACACGGCTGAGTAGATGAAAATGTGTCGTCTTGTTTACAGTTAGATATTCTTTTAGTGCAACAGATTTATAATCCTAAACTGTAGACAGAGGAGCTGTCATTTCACCCGGGCGCTGGGAGATTAATGGCTCTGTGGCTGATGTAAGCTGTATTTACACTTGATGGGTGACAGTGTAATGACTTCTCGTGCACTACGGCATCAACACTTTGTAGCAACACGTTTTCATACAAATGAAAATACTTGACTGAATAGTAAATGTCGGCTTTCCTGTCCCGTAGTGACGGTCATGGATTCTAAACAATGACACAGTAAATGCAGTGATCTACCTCTATTCAATTGTACAGTAGAGCCTACAATAATAGATACAGAGAAAACCCAACAATCATATGACCCCCTATGAGCAAACACTTTGGCGACAGTGGGAAGGAAAAACTCCCTTTTAACAGGAAGAAACCTCCAGCAGAACCAGGCTCAGGGAGGGGCGGCCATCTGCTGCGACCGGTTGGTGTGAGAGAAGGAAGACAGGATAAAGACATGCTGTGGAAGAGAGACAGAGGTTAATAACAGATATGATTCAGTGACAAAGCCTTTTTCTATTGGCTCAAATGTATTTGGTGGCTAAACCATTGAGAACGACATGTTTGGAGCACTCCTTTTTGACCAGTATCAGAACACCATGCAGGTACCCGGTGCACAGCTTGTCCCTGTATCTCTCAGCGTGAGTGCAGCATTGCAGAGAGCGGGTCCTCTGCTAATCAGAAGGTTGGTAGTTTGATCCTTGGCTATTCAGGACACAACAACAGCAACAACTCCAGCTCCAGGAAAATTCCACAAGCAGGGAATACGCATGATCATTTATTTATTACAGATGTTTGACTGCTGGATGGCATCTTGGCCCAGAGGGCGACTAATGCTAACGATGAGGGCTGGAACAAACACTAGGACAGCAGTTTATGAAAATATCACAAACGATGGAGAAGGCTTGGTGGAGGTTTGCTGAACATGCCACGCAGCTACACTCTGCAGCTTGTCAGAGTATCCTTGGGCAACATTCTTGGACTGTAGTTGGAGTGTGTGTGAGTGTGTGTGAGTGTTAGATAGAAAGCACTTTGGAGTAGAATTGGTGGATGAGGAATGTTGTTAAAAAAGTGCTTTCTCTGTAACAGTGTTTAAAAAAAGAAAAGAAAGAAAGCTAGCAGCTGTAGCTGCACTCATAGCAAACAGAAAAATAAATCACAGCAATGAGAAACCTTAGCTTTTTATTCTTTGTGGCAGAGCCAGCATGTGTGTGTCTGCTGCATGTGTGTACTGTGTATGGGAGCTGTTGTCCCCTGTGTCTCAGGCCTCCCAAACGGCAGTGATTTAGGGGAAGCCATTATGAGCAAAGCGCTGTTAATCCATCCGCCAGACTGGAGTGATAAAAGTTTCATTAAACCATTGATCTGCCACCTCTGTCACTGGAGGCTTGGTCAGCATGTCGCCACACTGGAAACACACCATCGGCGTTTATAGAGGAGCTGCTGCAGGAAACAAAGACGCTGAAAAAGCAACTCACACAAGACAATGAATTTTCTTTAGCATTAATGTTTCAGTTACTGACCCATCTGATATTATGTTTATCATGTTTCTCTGCTCTCACTTTCACTCTGTGCAGACCTCCTAATAACGCATTGTTGCAGTAAGTCAAATACGAAGTGTTACAGCTAACATAATGTGACAAACGTAGAGGGAGCCGACGGGGAAAGCCACATCGACTGAGCTTTTCTGTGCACAGTTAACACCGAGTAGTGCAAACACATAAAGCTGTTGGCATGTCGTTCTAGCACACACTCCTGTGCTGTTATGTCTTGTAGTGAACATAGACACAGATGCACAGACCAAACCTCCTGAGTGGACAAAATACTGGGCAGCTGACTCTGATGTGCAAGATGGTTAGAAAACGTTAAAGCCACACAAGGAAAGAGCTACATGTAAGTGTAAGTAGCAGTTCGTTTACCATTTACATCACTAAAGTGAAAAAAGTGAGTACAGTGGTGAGCAGCATGCGTGTAAATATGACAGGGTCATTAAGTTTTCCTCTTTTGGTTGAGCTGGCTGTCCCCAGGGAGCTCTCATATTCAATTTTAAGGTCTCTGACCTTACACAAGTCCTTCCTCTTTGATGCTAATATCACGAAGTCATTATCTAGCAGTTCATATCATGATTGTTTTCATATCTCAAGCAGCAGGGCGGTGCAGTGAGGGGGTCTGTACTTGCTGTACTTCACCTTTCACACAGCGTCAGTACGGCCTTCATTTTTATTTTGCGGCCCTTGAGTCTGAGAAAAAGTCGAATCTAATCTTGAGCAATCACTTACTCAAAATCACATTAATCTAGAGTAAGTAAAACACTGATCACTGCTTCGTTTACTTCATTAGCGCAATTCTCTAAAGCACAGTCGTGTGCCTCAGTCTGGGTAATCTCATTAACAGTCATCGCGTCAGTGTAACACAGGAAGTCTGACTGTCATCTTTGGACAAAGAGCTGTGCACTGGCTGCATCTACAGCCGTATATGTGCGTTACTGAAGGTCAGCTCTGCTCAGCCAACAGGAAATTGCTGACGGAGCGAGAGGATGTAGGAACAAGCTATTAGGCAGTTATCTGCCTGCGGGCTTGTGGTGAGATGAGTTTGCCTCCCTGGTGAGTTTCTTCATCTCCTCACAGCTTGATGCTCTCAGAGCAAACGTGTCAATACTTGCTGTAGGCCCGACCATCTTTCCATGTAGCTGTTGGTCAGATTCGCGTACAGATGCTAACGTGGACGCTCAAGTGGCTTATCCAGCTCTATAGAGTTGATTGGAGGAGAGGTAGAGCTGAGAAAATGCTACAAATTCTGTTTGCAATTTAATGTAGACAGAAAATGGGAAAACTTCCATAAAGCTCTCTAACGTCAAGTCCCCAGATAGGAAAGACATTCTATCTAATTGCAGTCATTGTTTCCCACTGCAGGGCCAAAGCACCCTGTCTGTGAGCAGACAGAGCTCATTCAATTCAATTTTATTTATATAGCGCCAAATCACAACAAAAGTCGCCTCAAGGCGCTTCATAGATACAGAGAAAAACCCAACAATCATATGACCCCTATGAGCAGCACTTTGGCGACAGTGGGAAGGAAAAACTCCCTTTGAACAGGAAGAAACCTCCAGCAGAACCAGGCTCAGGGAGGGGCGGGGCCATCTGCTGCGACCGGTTGTGGTGAGAGAAGCTCTGCTGAGCATAACTTGTTCTCTCATCCTCGATAAATAGAGGCAGTAACCTCAAAGCTACACTGTGAAGTAAGTCGGCAAGAGCTGGAAACCAGACTGACACTTACTGCTGAGCCTCAGTGTCAGACGTCTCTAAAGCCAAAGGGGAGCAAAGCTGAAAGCAAGAGCAGGAGCTGCAGGAGCTGCAGAGTGTAGCTGCGTGGCATGTTCAGCAAACCTCCACCAAGACTTCTCCATCGTTTGTGATATTTTCATAAACTGCTGTCCTAGTGTTTGTTCCAGCCCTCATCGTTAGCATTAGTCGCCCTCTGGGCCAAGATGCCATCCAGCAGTCACACATCTGTAATAAATAAATGATAATGCGTATTCCCTGCTTGTGGAATTTTCCTGGAGCTGGAGTTGTTGCTGTTGTTGTGTCCTGCATGCGCTCCAGATTTAAAGCCCAGACGCTAACATAAAGCCTTATTACACCACTGTCCTGTTTACTGCTGTTTTAATCTTTAATCCTCATATAGCCGGGATATAGTATATAAAGTGGGCCACATACTGGCAGAGAGACACTCATCATGCCCTGGTTGCCTGTGGTCTGATGTTGGGGCTCGGTGAGAAAAAAATGCTTCAGGCTGCAATAAAAGAGATTTTCCATCCCAGAATAAAACGATCTCATAGCTCTGTTTTAAATGAAAGCAGAACACGAGCCTTTCATCAAAGGCTGGAGGTATGGTTTTGAATAATGGAGCCGAATGTTGTTTTATTGATCGTAAAATAACAATGCTCCATCACCAGTCATCCCCTGAAATTCCCTTTACATGTGTTTAATTTCATGAGTGGAAAGAAATCAACAAGGTGTAAAACCTGTAAAACCATTTTGGAAACCTGTGAGGTTTCAGTCATCGTCACCTTGATCTTTGGAAACCTTTGGTGCTGAGCGATTTTTCAGGCCCTAATGCTACATCCATCTTTTTTATACTGTCTACAGTTTGATCAGAGATAATCTGACCAGCAGATTTAAACCCTCAACTGTTCAGTTCATTCTTATTTCAAACATACACATTCACCAACATTTCATAAAATCATTCCATGCAGCTGTTTGAAAAGGAGTAGGCAGACGTGTATACGTATTTAGCCCCACCCCCTTATCTTTACATCTTAATCATTTCCTCGTCATCTAAATGTGAACAACAAAACTTATACAATGTTTCAACTTAGAACATAACGTCACAAAAAATATTTTCTCATATTCAACTAAAAATATATTTAGATTTACTGATGTGCAAAAGAAAAGAAACATCACTTTGACTGCTTTCTTGGGTTAATTGCATTTTCTTCATTCTTATACTAATTTAAAATTTCTTTTTTGAGTTTTATTGTAAACTGGTTTATATCACTACTGACCTTTATTTTAAAAACACTGAAACACTCAGTTTATTTAAATCCAGGTTGAAGACTCACCTGTTCTCAGCTGCATTTGAATAAAACACCAAATCCACACTTTTAAGCTTAAATTTTAAAACTTACATTTTAACTACTGATTTTATCTACTGTTTTTTTTAATCAATTTTAAATCGTGCTTTTTATTTGTTTTTGTTTTTTAACGTCTTTGAATCACCTTGTTGTTGAATTGTGCGATATAAATAAACTTGCCTTCTAACTCGTTCCAGAATTGAACTCCCACTATAGAAATTGAAATCCTTTTCAATGTTGTTCTTACTCTTTGTATTTTTAAATTCCACTTCCCTCTAAGATCATACCTCCCTTCTCTCTCTAAGAACCATTTACTTATTTTGATTGGGAGCATCCCTTTCCTTGCCTTATATATTATTTGTAGGGCTGCACAATTTTGCATAAACTGAGAATCACGATTTTTTTTGCTTAGAATTGAGATCACGATTCTCTCACGATTTTCTTTTCCAGTATAAATATTTATTGCACTTATTAACTGCACATCAACTTTGTAACAGTTGAGACTGAACATAAAAACAATAAATAAACATAAAAACAACAAATGTCTCACGTTTTGTCGTTGCCGCAAAATGTTGTACTGCTTGAAATTCCGTCTCCACCGTTGCTCGACACTGTGTGTATAGAGCAGGTAGTGCAACAATAGAAAAATAGTTGCGGGACGGCACTGTGTAGCGTTTGTCTAGGGTGTTGATCATTTTCCTAAATCCCTCGTTTTGCACAGTGTTGATGGAGCCATATCTTGGTCAGGTGATAAGTAATAGCCTCCGTAATTTCTTTGTGCCTGCGGGAGTTCGACCTTGCGGTGCTGCTACTATGGCAAAACACAGCTTGCAAATGATATTTTTGACTCTCATCGTCTTTGAAGCCAAAAAACTTCCACATGCAGGAACGAGAACCTTTTCTTGGAAGTAATTTTACAGTGGGCTTGTCATTCTCACCGCCATCAGGAAACGTTTCCCCTGCGCTCATGGTGTTTCCTCCCCTCGGGCAGTTTCACGTGCTCTCCGTTGTTTTTTCCCTGCCAGATGGCTTCTGTATCACGTGGTATAAGGCTCCGCCCTCGTCATTTGTTGAGCAGGAAGCGTGAGCGCTTGTTTTCATGCAGATTATGTCCCGGATCAAAATGCGGTACAATCTTCTTTTTTTTTTTTTTTTTTTCAAAATCGTTGTCATTTGGAAATGAGATCGCACATAAGTATGAATCGAGATCGCGATTTTCTAACGATTAATCGTGCAGCCCTAATTATTTGCATTGTTTTTCACCAGATCCTGGAATTTTGTAGCTTGCGTCTTAATAAAGAGTGCGTTTACTTACATTTTAACTACTGATTTTATCTACTCTTCTGATTTTATCTACTGTTTTTTTAATCAATTTTAAATCGTGCTTTTTATTTGTTTTTGTGTTTTAATGTCTTTGAATCACCTTGTTGTTGAATTGTGCGATATAAATAAACTTGCCTTCTAACTCGTTCCAGAATTGAACTCCCACTATTGAAACAGACATCCTTTTCAAAGTTGTTCTTACTCTTTGTAATTTTAAATTCCACTTCCCTCTAAGATCATACCTCCCTTCTCTCTCTAAGAACCATTTACTTATTTCGATTGGGAGCATCCCTTTCCTTGCCTTATATATTATTTGCACTGTTTTTCACCAGATCCTGGAATTTTATAGCTTGCGTCTTAATAAAGAGTGTGTTTGTGTGAGCCCTACACCCCTCCTGATTTATTAATCTAATAGCCCTTTTCTGCATTATGATTATAGTCTGAATATTACTTTTTTTTTTATACTTTTTATTTATTCAGCAACATTTTTATGCAGAAAAAAACAAACAAAAAAGACAAAATATTATGAGGTCATGGGAAGACAATGTATGCCCGTGTATACAGCTGCACATCCACACATACATATATCAATACTTTGGTATTGCAAGTTCTATGCATTAAAGAGTGCTGCCACAATTTGTAAAGCCCAGCCATTTTCTCCAACGTCTCCTCCCCAAGTCTCCCTGCAGTCGCAGGGTGAAAGTCATACATTCCATCAATTTGATGTCTTCCACTATAGAGGTAGAAAGTAATATAGTGGGAGGATCTTTACAAAGCCAGCGTTTTGTTATAGCCTTCTTCGCAGATGCCAAGAAAATTCTCAGGAGATAAACATCGTCTGTAACTAAATCTTCTGCAAAATATCCCAGATACAATGATGCGAATGTACAAGTCACATTGAATCCCAGTACCTTTGTGATTATTTTTGCAACTTCCGTCCAGAAGGGTCGTATGGATGGGCAGGACCAGAATATGTGTCCATGATCTGCCATGACTTCCCCACAGTTTCTCCAACAAAGCGCAGGTGTAGCACTGAATTTAGACTTTTGTTTAGGTGTTATGAAAAAGCGTATAATGTTCTTCCAACAAAAGTCCCGCCACATGTTGGAGTTAGTTGTGGTAAACTGTGTTTCCCAAATCCGTGTGCACCCATCTTCTGTAATCTCAATGTCCATTTGTCTGAATATTACTTTTATATGTATTTCCCCAACCTCTACACAGTAACTCATGTATGGTAATAGTAAAGCACAATATAACATGTACAATATTTTCCTATCCAGGAATTGTTTTGCTTTCCCCAAGACAGCAACGCCCCGAGCTAACTGTCTGACTATAGTTTTTCTTTTAGCCACAGGCTAAACAAGCACAATTTCAGAAACTAGAGGATTTAAATAACAAAAAGTCTGTAAATATATTTTCGACTTAAAGTTCACAAAAAAGGTGGATGTGAACCAGGTCTTCAGTTTAAACAGGTTGCCAGCAATTTGATGGATGTTGGTTAACCTCATGTTAACCCCATCTTCATCCATGGCCGATGTGTGTAGTCCCAAACTGTTCTGTGCTCTGATATTTAGTTCTGACTCATTCACAGGGATGACCTTGATTTTCTTTACTGTTCTCTTCACTCTCAAAAAACTCTCGTCGTGTAAAACATGCCAAGGAAAGCCAAACAGTTGCTGTTCCTGTAATCACAATCACAAATTAAGTTGACTCGAGTTTGAGATCCGTCCAAAAAACTCCACCTTTGCGAATTATAACTTACATTTCAGTTTCAAAAACTTAGAGGCTCATTTTGATTGTGTAGACATTGTTGTCAACTGATCCACTGCAATGAAGCGCACAATACAGACTCTGTCACTGAAGCTTAAGTGAAAAGTCAGAGACTGAGTCAGTGATGGATGTCATTTTGGAGCCTTTGATTTGCCGAAATATTTATTAATATTGTTCAGAACCAGGAGAAGTTTGTATTGTCAGTTTATTGGGTAATACAGTTTGACAGTATAAACTCAGCTCCATACCTCTTTGTGCTTCTTAGCTGCGGGTGTGTGCCAGTTGGAGAGCGGTTGCAGGCTGTTGGCTCTCGCCGCAGCAGGGGGACTGCAGCAGTCTGCTGCTGGGTGTGAGGAGGAGGCCATGTAGCTCGCAGCTACCGCTAACCCCTTGATCATCTCCCCTGGAGAGTTAAAAGAGAGCAAAACAGGAACACCGGTGCTGCCGTATTTTTCAGCCTGCACTTTAATCTTTTTTTGTTGAGTCTGTTGTTGCTCTGCTTCGTTTCCTTTGGGGGCGGGGTTTGAGACACTGACGTTAGTTTTTGGCATCAGCCATGAGCTACTGAATTCAGAGTGTGATGAGATGAATAGAACTGTCAGTTCATGTCAGATTAAAAGTCTCATTAGTATCTGTTTGTAAGACTGAAGTTTTCAGTTTGGATGAGCGTCAGTGTTGTCACCAAACGACCCAAAGAGGAGCCGGCATTACCAGAACGAATCAATTTGTAACACTTTGAGTCTCATTTTTGCAGTTTTGACCACATATTCTTGGGAAAAAGTAATTACCTTCTACACAAGCATGACATCAGGTCAACCAGTCATACTAGTTTATAAATGCAACTGACACATTCTCATGTAGGGAACATTATTTCAGCTTCTTTAGCGTGGGCTCAGTTGCTGCACAGCTACAAGCCGCTTTGCAACCCACCACCTCTCCATTAATGTCGTATCTGTTTTCACTGATACCTTCTATATTCTTTGGGTCTTGCAGCTGGCTTTCAGGAAGTGTGAGGGGTCCCAGAACAGACTCATGCAATAGTGGCTGTAATATGGTGCAAGACAGAGTACAGCCTGAACAGGTCGCAGTCTAGGGCTGTGCGATTTGACCAAAATCTCATATCCTGATATAAGACATTTATCGTCCCGACAACGGTATGTATCACAAAAATGTTACATTTTCTGTAAATTCTGTGAATCTCGGGCAGCTCGACTTACGTGAAGTGTTTTCAGCTGGGCGTCGTGTAGCTGGAGTCGAGTGTTACATAAGTTGAAACGGACGCAATTTTCTTTGTGAGTATTTATTACACGGCGTGTTGTAAGGTTTATTTTTTAGCACCTGGCGGCTCTTTTTAGCTTCTTGTCCGTAAACATTCTGCATGCTATTTCATGTAATTCTGTTTATTTTGAAAAATCTCAACAGGATCTTCAGGTTTATTTTGAAAGGTTTATGTGGAAAATAAACAAGCGGACGGTGGAGCCACGCGATGGTTTTACCGTTGTTGTTGCTAACGACAACGCATAAAAACAGGCGCTTGTCTGTCCGTAGTGTGGTTGTATTAAATCTAAGAGAAAAAGAAAACTTTAACCCTCTAAAACCGGTCGGAGCGGGCACGCTCCATTTTGCGTAACTATTTTTAAATCCTGGTAGCTCTGCAACCACGTGAGCTAGCGCAATAATTTTTTTTGCATATGAAACCGGAGGAGTTGTACTTACATCTTATGCCATCAGCTTGTCCTCGGTCACAGTTTCCTTCCACATATAGCTTTGTAAAAACTGCATAAAAAGCACTTGCAGCAACAAAAACATAATATTCCAGAAACACGCTTTGCCGATCCGATCAGCTGTTTGTAACACTTCCTACGTCTATCAGCGTGAACTATCGAATGTCCGCCATGACCTGCCCGAAACCGGAAGTGACGTCATTTTGCGGAAATGTAGTTTTTTACCATCAAGGCCTCATGAGCCTATACTGGTGTTTTTAAAAGTTATGTTTGACTTTCTGACTTTCTGTGTCGTTTCTGGGATGCTTAGGACTCATATTGCACTGCTGGAAATAGTTTATTTTGATGCATATGCTGCTTTCTTTGCAAATTTGCATTATAATATGTATTTTCGTTTTTCCTGCAGTATATAAAAATTGGTGTATTTCAAAAATAAAACTATGAAGACACTCAAAATAAATTTCCTGTGGTGGGAAACTATTTTGTGCAACTTTTTTGTATTTACAGTTTTGAGGGATAAGCCTCTTAAATTTCTCTAACTAGAAATATATGTTAAAAAAACAAAAACGATTTTCAATTTTTTTGTAGTTTATTGCACTTTTTTGCAATTTATGTAATTTCTATGCACTTAATGCAGACATATTATTAAAATCTGGGCTATAATGGTTGTATTGATGTATAACAACTTGAAATGCTCCCAAAAATGGCTCTACAGCATGTAGTGGCGGACTTGGTTCTATGGTAGGTCTTAAAGGGTTAATAAATTCTACAGTGACCATCAAAACAATGAAAAAATATTTGCGTAAACCGTTTATTTTGCAACACCACGAAACAAACGATAGTGTAAAATGAAACGATAGATGTTTTCATATCGTCATCCGATATATATCGTTATATCGAGCAGCCCTACTCCCGTCCATCACAGGGGGAGCGTAGTCTGCATTAGTAACAGAGGTTTCATAGGTTTGCAATTTCTTCTGGCTACACAGGTCCTGATTGAACTACAGTTTATACAGTTTTGCACCTTATCGATCCTGCTAATACATCCATGAGGTTTATTGTTGATAAAACATGACTGTTAGGTTAATTGATTATTTGTAAATTGGCCATATGTGTATGGCCTACCCTAAATTTCAGACAGTGTAGATAAGTGTTTTCTTATTATTTGTAAACAACCAAGGATTTTGAGTTTTTTCCTTCAGTATTTAAGGGTCTGTATACTTCCTGACCTCTCAATGCTTCTGTCTAACCATTACAATCTGTCTCTTGTCGAAGCAGAGACTCTTCGCCTGCTGCTCTTTGGCAGATGGCATTGTGACAGGAAAATCAATGTTATTCACTTCACCTGTCAGTGGCTGATCAGTCTAAGCCTTAAGCAGTCAATGACTGTTGGAGGTCTCTGACTTGTAGACTTGAAGAATTTGCCGTGTTCCTTGCTGGCGCTTTGCTTGGCGTATGCTTCAGCCAGCACAGCCTCGTGTTTGTTTTTGATGATCTTCGCCTTCAGGCTGGGCTTCAAAAGGTCACACAGAAGGTCACGTTAGATCGAGGTCATCAACCTGGCCAGACAAAAGCAATCCACCCACAAACACTTGTTGGCTGAAAGGTGGAGTTTTCCAAGGTGTTTCCATTGGGAATGACGACAGGTAAAGACACACTAAAACAATAACAGGCTTATTGTTTCCTGTGAGATCAGCTGAAAAGAAAACAAACCATCAGAGTTGATCAAAACCTGAAAAGCGCATTCACCGTGTCGATCAGACGGACGAATGGATCAGACGCATGCTGCTCATAGTTGTATTTTCTAGGATTATTGAATACAGGGGGTGACAGCAGACGTGTACAGTATTAGTGAATAGTCATAAAATGTGGAGGCTCTTTTATTTGTTTGGGGATTTGCTTTAGTTTCCACCTCTGCACAGACAGGATCGCAGTGAGATCAAGCCCTCTCTCGCCTCCCCTCTCATCCTTTTTTCTTCCAACTGCTCTGATCCAGGCATGGTGGGATGTGAAGCTATAACAGCTTAACCCCACCCACAGCCCACAATGCCCCCCCCCCCCCAGCCCTCCCTACACACACACATGCAGCACATCTATAGCAACCCCACAACCCCCTAAACCCCCTTTCTCATAAAGCCCCCCATCGCTCTGTGGATGAACTCGTGCTCCACTTTTTTCATCAATACATGCACAGACTTTAGGGAATCCCTTTGTCTGCTGTGGAAGTGGAGTATATTGAAACATGGAGAGAAGAGATTTATCTCCTAGCACACAACAAATTTGATGAAAAAGACAAAAAATGAAAGTGTCTTTTATTTTGGAAGCTTGTAGGCAATTTCATTCCCTGAAGACAAAGACTCTGGTTTTGGAGCTGTTTTTGTTTTATTTTTATGAACCACACCGATGGTAATGAAAGGCACCACTTTTAGCTTAACATAATGGGGATTAGTGTGGGGCCGGGGCTCTGTCCCAGTTTTCTACCATCAAACATCACAGTTGTCAGCTGAAACCCAGTTGTGTCAGCGGAGGGAGGCTGATTGGTGAAATACCTGAAGGTAATGCCCAGCTGTATCCGTTCCAGTGTCCTCTGCAGTGTATTGCTGCTGTGTTTGTGCGGTTAGACAGGATGGCAGCAGCGCGTCTGGCGGAGAGCTGCAGTCGGCAGGCTCCTCGCCGTCAATCAGTCGGCTGTGAGCGGCAGCACGCGGAGGCCTTTGATTGTGGCGAGGAGCCGTGCGGCGGTCTGATCTCTGCCCACAAAGATTCACAGCTCGGTTTTTCAGCTCGCTCAGCAGCAGCACGTGTTACACACTGTGACACAAAGATGGCTTAGATGGATGGACGAAGCTTTATGATGCATTTAGAAAGATAGGAAAAGAAGTGAGGCTACAGGAGAGCGCGTGATGTTCTGTGGGGTTTATTTATTATCAGCTAAGCTTCAGGGATGGTCACCGCAGCACTTTAGTCTCTAATGAAATACCTTATGAGCAAATTACGGATGAGCACACTTTGTTTTTTACACACAATCATGGTTCCCATGGTTAATGTATGTATAGATGTCACTTTCTTGTCTTCCTTATGATGTTTGTCTGATTTTTAATCTGCCATTAAAAGCTAATAGTGTTGTAACATTTTACCTTCTAACTTTGTTTAAATGAAATTTGTTTCAAACTTTAATTGTGATTTTCAGAGCTGACAATGTTATGTGATCAGATGATCAATGAGGATTCAAAAATGGATGAAAAAGAAGGGAACTTATAGTATGGAGTCAAATTTTTAATCTATCATTACTAGTGCAGTCAGTGTTAATCTCGTTAAAATGACGTTAACACCATAACTGCATTAACACGGCAAACCTCCATTAGCGAGTTAACGTGTTACCGCCGTGCAGCCCCTCATACAGGGCGATCTGCGTTAACTTGCTAACGGAGATTTGGCGTTTTTTGGCGAGATTATGGCGTTAACGTCATTTTAATGATGTGCTACGTGACCGCTAGCTACACAGCTATGTTAGCATAATATAAACAAGCTGACTTTTTTCCACTCGATAAAAGTTAACGTGAGTGTTCTCGATGGTCATTAAAATGACGTTAACGCTGACAGCACTAATCATTAGTTAACATAATCTCAATTTCACCTTATTCCACACTGAGAAATCCGGTCGTTAAGTGATGACGCGACGAATCCTACTTCCGGGCCTAAAGTAGTCTGCGTTTAATATGGCTTTTGTGTTGTTAACATGTTTAATGTTTTGTATTTTCTTCTATTTAATCTCAAAAAGCTCCTAAAACAGTCAGTGATCACTGTTGACCTCCCTCGGCTTTTATTACCGCTAATCATTTATTTAAGCTCAGTTTTTAAAACCTTAGGATGTAACTACAGCCCAGCCCATGCAGCAGTATATGAATGACTAACCTCGTATTGTGGATGGATTATCTCAGTTGTTCTCCTGGCTGAAGTTTGGTCCTTTTACAGCATCCTGCCATGCGATTACATTTGTTCCTGACCACTGAGAACACTCACGTTAACTTTTATCGAGTGGAAAAAAAGTTAGCTTGTTTATATTATGCTAACATAGCTGTGTCGCTAGCGGTCACGTAGCACATCATTAACTACAGCTAGCCAAACTTCAGTAACCCTACAAACGTCACTGCTGTTTAGTTTTCTGTCTTCATTTATGTTGGAAGTGATAACAGAGCTGTACGTTTTAATTTGTTTCCCAAACCCCGCAGTCAGGACATGCTATATTGTATTTAGATAGAAGCTAGCGAGCTAACTTCCTGCTAACTTCTAACTCCGTTAAATGTCATAAATTCCGTTTTCATGGATGCCTGGATGTTAAACTCAGTTGTTACACCTGGTAGAGCAGAACGCTGATCATTTTATTAAAGATGAAAGACTTTAGACAGTTTTTCAACTCTCAGTAATGCCATAGTGATCGTTTGATATATGGACCTGCAGCGGAGTTTAGGTCCAGACACGGCTAGTGACGTCAGACTTAACGACCGGATAGGGAATCTCATTGGCACAAACACCCTGGATCATATTCTTAAAATTTGGTCCACATAAAACACAACAACACAGAGATTAAAGAGTTTCCTGATGATGATTGATTACAGAAGTATGTAATTTAATAAATATTTCTAACATCTTAATGTAAATGGAAAAAGGATGAATCTTGTTTTTATCGCCTTGACTCTATTGTGTCATCACTCAGACAAACATACTGGGCTTAACCTCTAATAGTATTGTCCTTTATTATTACCTTTAGTTTTATATGTATTATTAGTAGAGATGGTAAAAGGATATGTAGCATTAGAAGTATTATAGGTTATGATCGATCTGTGAGAGAGAGAGTGTGTACTGATACTAATATTACATGATACTACTACCTGACAGTTTGTACTGTGTGCAGCACGAGCAGGAGTGCTGACACTACTGAAATTCTGGCTGCCGTACAAGTAGAGCTGTCCGTGGTGCTGAACCAGCACAGACTACAGAGTCTGCAATGGAGCACATTCACTTCCTATCTAACCTCCAGCTTCTGGAAGACAAAAGAGCCCCGGGGAGCGGCTACTAATTTGAAATGGCTGGAGTGATTTGCGTCAGCATACAGCTAGTCTAAATGACGACTCGGAGAACGGTCTACATTTAACAGCCCCACGGAGCGAGCGGGAGTGCCAGGATTTCTTTGATCTACTGCGAGCCTCAGGAGCATAGGACTCTAAATCAGCCCGTCTCAAAGCAACAGACAAACACACAAACATGCTCGTGCACATGCTCCACTTTAGCCTTGGGGCTGTAATTTGTCTCCAGCACCCCCCTCCTTGGAGATTGGGGAGTATTTATGTAGATTATTGCTGGAAAGTAGGTTAAGATGAATGTTGTTGTGCCCAATACAAGCACCATCATCTGCCTGTGAGTTCAACGTGCACTTTGAAAGCTATTTTTAGGCGGGCGGGGGGTCTTCACTCCCACTCTAACCTTTATCTCTCAGTGTAAGCTCTAATTGGCCTGGACTGAGGTCCCATCTATTTACAGAATAAGTAACATAAACTAAAGACCGGCCTTTAAGGTGTCGCGGATAAATACAACAAAATAAAACTAGTACCGGTACCGAAAAAAAGAAGATTTATTCATAACACACGTGAAAAGACCCAGGAAAACCGAGTTAACGATAAAAACGATAATAACGCTGAAAACCGATAAAAACCCTGAAAACCATACATTTCACACTTGAGCCTCAACTCTCACGGCCCGGTACCAAACGACTCACGGACCGGTACCGGTCCGAGGCCCGGGGGTTGGGGACCGCTGCAGTAAAGCATCCTTACACAACATTTACGTTGTTTTGGCTTCTATACAGTCTTTAAATGTCAGCCTCTCTGTACCAACTCGAGATTAAATTTGATTGAGACATTTCGCAGAAGTGAAAAATAGCTCTCTGACCTTTATGAAAGCCTCTCTGACAGAGTTGAAGTCTGTTTAGAAGGCTAACACACACAAACTAATACTGTGTGTAACAATGTGTCTTTATTTAATGTTTTGTACATGTCACATTTCTTTGGGTAAACTGAACATTTGTTCATTCAGAACCCATCTTTATTATTACTACTTCAGCTTCACAGGTTAGCACGTGTCACTTCCTCACACTCAGACCAAACGAAAGATTGTTCTTAAATGAAAAAATGAATATTTGTGTGAAATTCTTGCCTTTGATTACACATGATGTTACATAGTGTAATACTTACAAAATAAACAATTGAATTCACTTCAGTTGCCTCAAATCCCTGATAACAATACTGCAGTACTTATGTAATACTAATATTTAAGGCTGTCATTCTAATCTGTGTTTTTTGGGCATACAAATAATAATAATAATAATGGATTTATATAGCGCTTTTCAAGACCCTCAAAGCGCTTTACAATTCCACTATTCATTCACTCTCCAAAAGTTGATTCTGTTCATCTGGACGTAGCGTTTTCTGGGAGAAACGTTTCGTCACTCATCCAAGTGACTTCTTCAGTCTGAAGAAGTCACTTGGATGAGTGACGAAACGGAGATTTATTTTCCTGGACGATTGAGAATGCATCAAGATATTCATTCACTCTCACATTCACACACTGGTGGAGGCAGCTACAGTTGTAGCCACAGCTGCCCTGGGGCAGACTGACAGAAGCGAGGCTGCCATATCGCGCCATCGGCCCCTCTGGCCAACACCAGTAGGCGGTAGGTGAAGTGTCTTGCCCAAGGACACAACGACCGAGACTGTCGGGGCTCAAACCGGCAACCTTCCGGTTACAAGACGAATTGCCAACTCTTTGAGCCACGATCGCCCTATAAATACATGGAGTCTATGATATTACTACAGAAAGCACACGTATGGAGTTATTATCATAGAATAGAATAGAATTCAACTTTATTGTCATTGCACATGCACAGGTACAGGGCAACGAAATGCAGTTTGCATCCATCCATGTGTGCATTAATATTTTTTAGATATCTCTGTTATCATTTATTTCAGATTTTGATTATTTGCTTCATGCACATCAGCACATCCCTAGTTTAGGTTCTGCTGCACAATGAGCTTATCAGGATATATTAGTATGACTTGTATAATATCTGATATGTGCTACAATGAAACTAACTTTAATGATAACATACATACAACAGCTTTCAGTCAGAAGTGCTGGTGTAGAATAATCCAGAAACATTATATTTCATCTGCCGACTCTTCTGAAAACATTAGGCGTACCCACAGCTACACATAATATTTAATTGAGTTTATTTTAGATTTCACACAGTCGGCCTGGTTTTCCGTCGTCTATTTGAATTCGCTGTGACAAACACGCCGTGACACTGTAGCAGCAGCGCACAATAAACTCCAGCTGGCAGACAAAAAAGTGATCGTTTGTTCCTCTTCAAATCAGAGAGCCTCCTGTCAGGCTGAATGGCAGCGCGCAGAGTCCTGAACACTGTTAATGGGCATATTTGTTGAGTGGATGGGAGGGGGTGGGGGTGGGGGGAGTCTTTTTTTAGATATACATAATAAAGGTGGAAGGAGGGGAGAGAGGGTGGGATGATCTCATAGCTGCTGCAGACATCAGGCAGGATGCTTTGTGTTACAGCTGCAGTCAAAAGCTAACGCTGGATTAGCTTTAGCTTTTTGTGCATTTGCACAGCTTCTCACTTCCTGTTTGTTGAGAACTCTGAGGTGATCATTTCCGTGAGGGCTTATTTCGAGTCAAACAAAACTAAAAGGCCTCGGGGACGCTCGTGGCCCTGTGACTGCAGCAGACACGCACCACAAACAAAACCCTTCAATAGATGACAACAGACAACTTTGCTATTCTTAGTTATTTTCTTTCCTGCTAACACTATAGTGTCAAACCTGAGAGTCGGCATTTTGTTTTAGCATCTCAGTGAAATCCGGCCACGTTTCTTTTGCTAAAGATCTCACAGAAAGACCAAAACTGAAGACTTTCTTAGTGCCACTGGTACCTGCTGAAGGATACATCAGATACAAAACCCAGAAAAACATGTCATAAACACCCCAAAAAACCCAAGTAGAAGAATAAAAATCTTAGAAATTGCTGGCCATTGTAAATTTTTGGCAAATATTACTTAAAGAGTTAGAAATGATGCATTTCTTTGGGACTAGTTTCAGTGGATTAATCCACATTTGTGGCTCCAAAATGGTTCGACTAAATGAAAAGCTTCATGTTCATGTAGATTCATTGTTGGCTGTTTCTAAAATCCCATAATATTACCAGTTGTAACCTTTAGGCTCACAATATAATTAAGCCTGACTTTTACACACAGAGCAGGCCTCATTAATTTTGATCATTTTATAGCTCCGCTGCACTTTCTCATTAAAATTAAGATGAAATGTTTATGGATGAGAATTCCATTAATGAGGAACTTAATGGCAGAATGTCTACACATGGAAGCTGTTTAGTTGCACTTTTATTGTAACAAAATAAACTTGGAGGTCCCAAACGTGGGTCATGTGATCATGCCTGGGCCAGGAAAAGTATGAGAGTTTTAGGTTCTGCTAAAAGCATTTAGTTCAGTTGAACAGTGGGTCAGGAAACAATTTGAGCTGTTTTAAGGTTTTACACTAATCTGAGAAGAATGTTCCACCAACACTGCACCCTGTGTGTCTGTGGTTAGTAGGTCGGGTAGTCGTGACCGTGTGGAAACACTAATAGTTTGCTCCAGGAGCTCTAAAGCAGGGTGTGGGGGCCTCCTTCACACTAGGGCTGCTCAATTAATTGAATTTTAATCTCGATTACGATCTGGGCTTTCAACGATCATTAAAAATGACTGAGACGATTATTAGCCCCTCCCTCGTGCTTTACTCTCGCGCTGCTCCGTGTGGCAAATCAAGCGCACCTCTCTGCATTTCAAACACGTGTCACAACAATTAAGAGCAGCGGTCTCCAACCTTTTTTGCACCACGGACCGGTTTATGCCCGACAATATTTTCACGGACCGGCCTTTAAGGTGTCGCGGATAAATACAACAAAATAAAACTAGTACTGGTACCGAAAAAAAGAAGATTTATTCATAACACACGTGAAAAGACCCAGAAAAACCAAGTAAACGATAAAAATGATAACAAAATAACGCTGAAAACCGATAAAAACCCTGAAAACTATACATTTCACACCTGAGCCTCAACTCTCGTGGCCCGGTACCAAACGACTCACGGACCGGTACCAGTCCGAGGCCCAGGGGTTGGGGACCGCTGATTAAGAGGACCCGAGGGAAGCTCGGAAAGCTCAGCAGAAGTTATTTGCCTCCAGGGTGTGTGGGCTCTGCCTTATTGACACAGTCAGGAGCTCCATACCGGATACAGGGCTCAAGAGTAGACCTGCTACTCTTCACGTGGACATGAGGCCTTTGAGGTGGCGACTAGAATATCTTCAAAATTCCTGCAAACGCTCCTGGCATGTCCATTTGAAAGGAGACCCAGGATTGGTGGAGAGAGCGTGCGTCTCGGAGGAGGAGATTTCATGTGACCTGCACATAGATCAGCAGCAGAAAAATTCCAACCAAAGTGGTTTTAGCAGTGTTGATTGTGCCATGGGTTTAATTTAATGTAACGAGTCTTTCATACAAATGATATTTGTAAGCTGTTTCTAAATGTTGTGCCTTCAGATGGTGGGAAAGATACATACACAAACTGCTATTGCTCATAATGAGGCAATCTGGCTGCGTTTACTTCTTCTCACCAGGCCATTGTCTCCTTCTATTGAAAAGGAGAAGAGGATTCCCTCCTCTTCACTCCTTTCTCTTTTGACACCTTATTTTCTGGGTTTTAGTATCAGTTCAGTTCAGACAGGATGATCCCTGTGACTCATCAGGCTTTATTACTCTGAACACTTGTATAAGATTAAATATTAAAAAAAGGGGCCATCCTCCTCCTCACAGCGTCATCAGCTCTCCTCTCTCTTTCAGTATTTATCCTTTTCTCCTTCTATCGCTCTCATCTTCCTCTGCTCTCCTCCTCAGGGAGCTGAGAGGAAATGACAGCGGGTGAGGTAATTAAATTGCGTTCAGTGGTGGGAGAGAGCGCGCAGGAAGTTGATGATACCGGGGAAGTTCCTTTTCTTCCACGCTTCTATTTTTTCTTGCACAGTATTTTGTGTTTTCACGTTCTTGCACGTGTCAAACGTAGGCCTGCCAGCCTCTGCTCCATCCTGTCACTTTGTCTCAGATCACAAACGTTTGAAGAGATCTTATGAAATGATGTTCTGGCACTGAATTATGAAATCAAAATACCCCCCCCCCCCCCCTTTTTTTTTTTTTTTGCTCGTACAGCAGCAACCAAAAAGGTGTTGTCTTCAGAAAAAATGACTTTTTTTTCTTCATAAAACACACCTCTTTCTGTATAACTTCAATAGATGCTGCAGGAATAGTATTTACAGATGTCCATCTGCTGTATATCTGCTTATGAATCATAATAAAGCTGAAATGATTATTTCCAAAACAGTTTTCACAACTCTGTGGTCGTTCTCAGCAGCAACGACTAAACGTGATGTGTAGTGTCTGAGTATATTGGTCTGATTTCAGTTACGAAGACAAAGTTAAAAGGATTAACCGTATTTTTCGGACCATAAGGCGCATTAAGCGAAACAAAACAGTCAGATAAGTCAAACTTTACTCAACTCATTCTTCTTGCTTCCTCCACTTCCGTACCATTGATTCATTAATGTTGAATTCTCTGCAGCTGCTCTATTCCCATGTTGTTGCAGTATATTAATGACTAACCTCATATTATGGATGGATTATCTCAGTTGTTCTCCTGACTGAAGTTTGGTCCGTTTACAGCATCCTGCCATGCGATTGCATTTGTCCCTGACCATCAGGAACCTTCACGTTAACTTTTATTGAGTGGAAAAAAGTTAGCGTTCATCCTCCAGCTTCACTGTGTTTATGTTATGCTAACATAGCTGTGTCGCTAGCCACCACGTAGCGCATCATTATATACCAGCTAGCCCAACTTCAGTAACCCTACAAACGTCACTGCTGTTTAGTTTTCTGTCTTCATTTATGTTGGAAGTGATAGCAGAGCTGTACGTTTGAATTTTTTCAGAAATCTCTCAGTCACAACATGTTATATCATGTTTAGGTGGAAACTAGCGAGCTAACTTCCTGCTAACTGCTAACTCCGTTAAATTGAATAAATTCTGTTTTCATGGATGCCTGGATGTTAAACTTAATTGTTACACCTGGTAGAGCAGCAACGCTGATCATATTATTAAAGATGAAAGAATTTAGACAGTTTTAACTCTCAGTGATGCCGTGTTTGTTTGACTTTGGGACCTGAAGCCGACGGAGTTTAGGCCCCAGATTCCTCCGTGAGGCTCCTGACTACGGTGCTCCAACAATCCATCGAGCGGTGCGGCTTCATAGCTTACCACAGTCGCACTAAAACATTTTTGACAGATTTTTGAGCGCCGTGTAGCACATAAAATTGGTTCGAGGTCAGTAAGCACAACCAGAATTCATACATAAGGCGCGCTGTAGATTTTTTGAGAAAATTAAAGGATTTTAAGTGCGCCTTATAGTGCGGAAAATAGGTTGATATCAATGAATCCCTGAGATTTTTCAGCCCATGGTTGTCCTGGACAACAGATACTCTTCATCTCATTTTCAGATGTTCGTTGTGTGAAAACTCAATTTGAGATTCTTTGCACTTTTTCTCACAACAGCTGTCTGTGTGGTGAAGTATATGAAATGGTAAATGACAACATGTCTTAGCGGCCGTGACGTGGTCAGCTAGGACGTGTGGTGACTGTCTGACATGGAGCTAGAAATAGAAACGGCAAAAAGCTGACTCACTATGATTTCTGAGCTGTTCTCATCTTTGGAACGCCACGGTGTAGAGGTTAACCCGTTTGTCTCACACGGCAAACGTGTTGTTGTTGTCTCCTCATCTTTTCAGTTTTAGTCATTTCTCCCTCTCCTCTCCTCTGGACTCATTCTATCAGTCTAGCAGTGTAAAAGCGGCCCAGCATGAGTCATAGCTCAATAGCTCCTCCCTCCCAGTAAGGCTCCAGCTTTCAGTTTCCTCTCTCTCCTTTAAATTGACCGAGTCGGTGCAGCAGCTACGAAATCATTAGTGCCCCTCTTGTTTCATTCGCCACCCTCTTCTTCTGTCTCTGTTATGTCGGCTTATTCAGTAAAAGTGACAGTTCCTCTCTCCTCTCCTCATTCTCCTCCGTGGGAAAGGCTCGGCCAATCAGATTAACATCGATCAGACATTCCCAGAGATGAGGGAGTGAGAAAAGGTCCTCGAACTCGATTGTCCTCTTCCTTTGTTGTGCGCGTTACTCCTATTTAGTTTTTTTCTTCTGTCTCTCCTCCCAGTGCTTCAGATGCTCACACAGTGGAAGTTATATCACACCAGTCATTTCCTGGCTCGTCTCAGGTTCGCCTCGGTCCTTTTAGCTCGCCTGCTCTGTTACGTAAAGCTGACCAATTAACAGCGCGGCTTCCTGGCCTCTGGTCACGGAGCGGCTGAGTCGTGAGCCATAATTAGCAGATCAGACGTCCGCTCTGGACTACAATGTGCAGACAGAGACGGTTATTGCTCTGCCAGTGCTGCTTTCATCTCAGCCATGCTCTGATTTTTTAGATCTCTGCTCTGCTCATCATGAATTTCTGAGCAGAAGTGGTTCGAGTGCAAAAACACCTGCCATATTTGAACAGTGCTGCAGAAATGTGAAAACCGTGGGCAGTAATCTGCTACATAAACATGAGTTTGTGTGCTATGTATATATAACAGAGCCCTCTGGCTTTATTAGTAAAATCTGAGGCCAACTGTTCCCACTTGTTGGAACGGTGAGTTGTTGTCACCTCGTTTAAAGATGGCGACGGCATAAATCAGAGGACATTTACTCAGTCTAGTCTTGTTTTTGCTTTTTGAGTTTATGCTCCGAATCTCGTAGCCTGACTTTGTTCCCAGAGCTTATTACTTTCATTTTGTGTATGACACAGCTGATAATAGCTTCAAAATCTTCCTAAACACACCTGTGAGTCATCTACAATACAGTGACATCTAGTCTAGTTTTGAATTTTGCGGCTGACAGACTCAGTCAGGCAGCAGACTGTTGGCCGCACACTCTGCTGTGCTGTAACGCGCCGGGCAGCGTTTTCTGTTGTACAGTGTCACAAGAAGACATGTTCATCTTCCTGCCTCGCTACATTGTTTGTGTCCCGCTGACAGTGGTGTCATTGTGAGCTGCAGTTTCATCGCTGGTGGCGGCGGTGTTGGTGACGCCTACACGCCAAGTCAAACAGCACATTCCTCACTGCACCAGACAGAAACCATGGAGACATTAGCTACACACCACCAGCTTTCTCACTGTTTTTTTTCCTTTTTCCACACAAATTGAAATCTGCTGACCTTATTAGTAAAAAGTGTCCCCAGCAAGACGCAAGATTCCCCTCAGCTGTAAGGTCTGTGCGCTCACCCTGATGGGAAAAATGTGGAAGTCGTTCTGCAGAACACCTCAAACACATGCATTAGCTTGGTGTGTGCGCTGTATAGAGAAACGTTGAAAGCACGGCCTGATACACATACTGTTTGGTTTCACTTGTAATAAGTTTTCAAGGCAAACACAGTCTGTCCTGTCTGCTTGATGTCTGCTTTTTAAAAATGTGTATTTCCAGAATGTCAGCAGTTGGAAAAACATATGATGCTTCTTTCGGCTCGCAGGCTGGAGATAAGCGGTGTAAACACAAATAAAGCTGTTCATATGAACATGAATACAAAGTGAACAACTAATGATGTGAATCTGCACGTCAAAAGTTTATCTCATGTCACTTGACCGTAAATACTAAATGTAATCAAAAGTACATTTCACACGTCAGGAAGATGTTATTACAGAGCAGGGCTGCCACAAACGATTATTTTGATAGTCGACTAGTCGCTGATTATTTTTGCGATTAGTCGACTAATCAGATCATCATCCATTGGATGTAAAACGTACAGCTTATTGCACCAGCAGCATCTGCTCTTATATAACTATCATTAGCTTACAGCTTTAAGTGTTTAAGGTATGTGCTAACTAAAAATAAAGACAAGATGATAGTTTATTAAATTTTAATGAAATTTGCAGATTGTTTCGGTGAAGTTTAATAAACTCCTTGCTATCTAAAATATAACAGGACACCAGAGTAAATTCTCCAGCATCTCACACTTCTGATAATCAGCTGTCTGCTTGACGTTTATTCAGCTGTGTAAAAACTATAACTTTAATCTCAGCCAAACCGATTTACTCAGGAACAAATAAAATACTGAAAAAAGCCAAACAATAACATTTTTAAGTTATCTAAGTGACTTATATATCATGTTTAACCTGAGTAGCGAAAGACGGCGGTGGGTTTGAAAACGATTTCGAGTCCGGTGTTCTCACGGCTCTAGTTAGCCTAGCCCCCGGCTAGCTATCGAGCTAGTGGGTAACAGACGTCTCCGAAAACGTCGGAGCGCTTTTGAAAATATGTGGTGTCTTGATAAACTGAGCAGATATTTGAGGTTTACACAGCTACATTCTCGCCTGAAACCTTAAACGTTTATTTTGTGACCCAGAAAGAATAATAAGAGTAACATTAAAACTAACTAGCTGCCGCCATTGTTGGAAACTGAGCTGGGCTGCGCTATGAATTCTGGGACAGAGCTTCTTCTTCTTCGGGGTTTAACGGCAGCTGGCATCCTTGTACATGCAGTGCTGCCATCTTCTGTTGCAGTCCGTTATTACACTCTTAAATCCTACTACTTATTCCTGCGTCTTTTCTGATCTTACAAAGCTTCAAACGACGCGTCGACTATTAAATCAGTCGTCGACGATTTTGATAGTCGACTAATCGTGGCAGCCCTATTACAGAGTAATATTCAAAGCTGTGTGGAGAAATGTCCTCTTTCACGAAATGTCAGTGACTTCTTAAACATGATGACTTGATAACCGAAATCCACGAAGCTGCTGTGGAGAGGAAAGATCAGCTTTGTCTCACCAAAGCAAATGGAAAGGTGGTGAGAAACGTGGAGATGGAGGAGGTATGAATCACAGACTGAGCGCTGGCTGGGGGTTTGAAACTGTGATCCGTCAAGTGAAAGGCGAGTGTGCATGAAAGAGGGAGCTAAAAATAGTCGAGTGTCTCTAAAGACATCATGCAGAGAGTAGAGGAATCACCTCTGCAGCCTCCGGCACAAAGACTGACAGAGAAACAGGATGAGCATGTGCGGACTGCTGAATGGGACATGCTGTGTGCTTTAAAATACAGCTTTGTGTGTGTGTGTTTTCTCTTTTGTTTATTTTTTGGGGGTTTTCTACTTCCTGTAATGGAATGGTTGAGAGTATGCTGAGCTTACTGAGCAGAGAGGGCTTGCAGACAGAGGTGGAGCAGGGTGGATGGTGGATGCAGGTCCAGTGCAGATGTGGAGTTCATTTCTTAGCTTGCCTCCACTGCTGAATATTCTATTAATATGTGTGGGCCACCTGCTAAGTAATGTCTGTGTGTGGGAAACACTTTCAAAGTTGAACTCTGTGGACTTAGCTTGACACAAATCGACTCTGCCTTTGCAAAGTAATCCGCTCGTGGCAGCTCTTCTGGAATAGCTGCCATGAAATTAAATCGAAAATTAATTCCCTAAGGCCTGAGGGGCAGTTATTTCATGCTGAAGATTACACTGGAATTTGATCAATTACAGTCAGAAGTTTTAATAGGACTGCGTGCTGTCGTGTGGAGACACAAGACACATCCAGTGCTGCTGGTCAGACCCACCTGATGCACTGAAAGCAGAGTGGAGATGTTTGGCCATAACGCACAGTTTGGGCAGAAGTTTGTGCCATCAAAAACTGAATTGGCCTAATTTGAAATCCAATGTATTGGTTTGAAAATGATTGTCACTAAATTGTAACTGAATTTTTTTTTTTTTAATTTAATTTGAGCCAGCTGAGGTGGTTCGGGCATCTGACAAGGATGCCTCCCAGGCGCCTCCTGGGTGAGGTGTTCCAGGCATGTCCCACCGGGAGGAGGCCCCGGGGCAGACCCAGGACACGCTGGAGAGATTATATCTCTCGGCTGGCCTGGGAACGCCTTGGTGTTCCCCCGGATGAGCTGGAGGAGGTGGCTGGGGAGAGGGAGGTCTGGGCCTCTTTGCTTAGGCTGCTGCCCCCGCGACCCGGCCCCGGATAAAGCGGATGAAGATGGATGGATGGATGGAATTTAATTTGAAATTGTATTCCATCCAGCTGATGGGCAAAGCTGCGGCTTTCACGAAGGACTAGGGCTGCTCGATTATGGCAAAAATGATAATCTCGATTATTTTCACTGAAATTGAGATCTCGATTATTTGACGATATTTATTTAACAATAACAATGTGTTGAATAATGACTTTAAAGATTGTCAAAAAATAATATAAAATAGTGCAAATACTGATAACAGTGCAAATGTTTGCAATATAAGAAATAAATGAAAAATAAACATCTATGTTTAGTGAACTTTGCAGTGTTGCTCTGTGGTGCAGCTACGACACTGTAGCAAAGTTTACACACTGTGTCTACTTGATCCACGTCTGACTCATGAACCCATAATGTTTCCACACCACTCAAGTTTTTTTACCTCTTTTCAACCAACAGCAGTCACTCTCCTCTCCAAATAACTTCTGCTTAGCTTTCCGAGCTTCCTCTTAATCAGCGGTCCCCAACCCCCGGGCCTCGGAGCGGTACCGGTACGTGAGTCGTTTGGTACCGGGCCGCGAGAGTCGAGGCTCAGGTGTGAAATGTATAGTTTTCAGGGTTTTTATCGGTTTTCAGCGTTATTTTGTTATCGTTTTTATCGTTTACTCGGTTTTCCTGGGTCTTTTCACGTGTGTTATGAATAAATCTTCTTTTTTCGGTACCGGTACTAGTTTTATTGTGTTGTATTTATCCGCGACACCTTAAAGGCCGGTCTGTGAAAATATTGTCGGGCATAAACCGGTCCGTGGCGCAAAAAAGGTTGGAGACCGCTGCTCTTAATTGTTGTGACACGTGTTCGAAACACAGAGAGGTGCGCTCGATTTGCCACACGGAGCAGCGCGAGAGTAAAGCACGAGGGAGGGGCTAATAATCGGCTCAGTCATTTTTAATGATCGTTGAAAGCCCAGATCGTAATCGAGATTAAAATTCGATTAATTGAGCAACCCTACGAAGGACCCAGATGTATGACCTTAAAAACTGAAATTGTATCGTGTGAAGTGAAACTGAAAGCATTCAAGAGCTCCATTTAAAGAAGGATGGAATACAATTTCCATCCATCCATCCATTCACTTCCGCTTATCCTTTTCAGGGTCGCGGGGGGCGCTGGAGCCTATCCCAGCTTTCATAGGGCGAGAGGCGGGGTCCACCCTGGACAGGTCGCCAGTCTGTCGCAGGGCCAACACACAGGGACAGACAACCATTCGCACTCACATTCACTCGCACATTCACACCTAGTGGTAATTTGGATTATCCAATTAACCTATCCCCACAAGCTGCATGTCTTTGGACGGTGGGAGGAAGCCGGAGTACCCGGAGGGAACCCACGCAAACACGGGGAGAACATGCAAACTCCACACAGAAAGACCCCGGCCTGATGGTGGAATTGAACTCAGGACCTTCTTGCTGTGCGGCAACAGTGCTAACCACCGTGCTGCCTGGAATACAATTTCAAATTTAAAATATGAAATTCGGTTTGAATTTAGTGCCGATCATTTTCAAACCAGTACATTGGATTTCAAATTCAGTTTTATTCAATCTGAGCAATTCAAATTCGAATTTAACTAATTCAGATTCAGCTCCTGATGGCACACAGTTCTGCCCACACACAGTGGCGTGTTTGGTAAAAACCAACACAGCAAATCTGCACAAAGAAAGAAAGTGGAGGGCTTGTTTTTGAGCCACAGCACCCTGCAGATTTTGAGTGCACACCAACTTATTCCAGAGTGTTTTCTAGAGCCAAACGTGAGGCCGTGTGTCTGACAGGTAAAGCTCGGCCAAAAGCACGCTGTGTATGAATGAGTGCTGCAGGACTGTCCTATGAAAACCATCTTTCCCACATGACTAGAGCTCAACATAAGCACAGCCTGCTTTATATTCAAAGCCACTTCTTTTTAATTAAATGCAGTATAACATTTCTAAACTACAGCAGGAGGTGCTTGGGATGGTTGGCAGCTGTAAAATAGCAATAACTGCTATAAAGCAAAGGTTGTGATGTGAGCAAATGTAAATGTAAAGTTTGCTCTGATATTAACAGAAGCCTGAGTTTATTCTGCAGTGGGAGCAAACAAAAAAATCAGCGTCTTCCTGTTCATCCACGAGAGGTCGTTGGGATTTGCCTAGAAAATGACTTCACGACAGAGGTGAGGTATTGCTTTACTTATGCAAGACGTTAGTTTGCACCAAGTGTAAAGCTTGCAGTAAAACATTGACCCAATAAGTATGTTTTCACCAGTTACTTTCCACAGTCACTACTTCCTAACTTCTAGCAGTGTTTATCAAGTAAACAATGAGGGAAACTTAAAACTGGAGCTTCATTGATATCCTGATATCATAGATGATGAAAAGGATCAGGCCGCCTGAGGAACTCAGCAACACCACAGGCTCAGAGACCGTGTTTATCCTCATCTGTTTGATGTAAAGTGGAACAAAACTCAGAAGCAAACATCGTGTTACAGTCAGTGATACGTGTAGCCTGGACACTAGTGACAAAGACCAGAGAATCCCGCTGTCCACGAGAAAGATGTGAGGTATTTCTCAGAGAGATACACACTCTTTACACACTCTATGCATTAACAATTATTTACTTCAACAGTTAAATCACAAGCATTAAGTTCACTTTGGGCCATGAGGGTACAGGTATTCCCCAGTGAGACGACCCGATCCTCTCTGCCGGCTCCGGGCCAGAGTCTCCGGCGCTGAGCAGACTCCTGTGTGTTTGTGTTGTACACGCATGCTTAAGTGAGTTCTGTGTCATATTGATTGGCGCTCTGCTCTCTAAGCGCTTTGGCTGGGATGTTTGGATTTCACCGGAACATGCTATCACGCTGCGAGTGTGTGTTTGAGGCAGAGCGGGGATTACTGCTATTGATAATCAGATCATTGTCACCGACACTGGCGTCGGAAACCATCCTTGGACCAGCTGTTGGACTCAGCAGGTCTGTGGCCCGGGGGAGCTACACAGTGTCAACACACACTCTGTGTGTAGCTTTGGCCTCTGAGGTGTGTGTTTGTGTGCACTTGTGTTGCCGTGCAGCACCTTGGCAGTCCTCCCTGTAGTGATGTGGGCCAGCTGAACATGAAAGAGTGTCCTCCAGTCTTTGTGTGTGTACTGCTGTGAATGTTTGGACAGAATATTAGAAACACCTCTTAGCTTAGCTCAGTGAAGTTTAGCCGCCGCACAGAGGACGCCGTTTATAATGCTGAGTACTGTAACCTGCAGTATAGTCTCTTATTTACAGTAGGGCTGCCACAAACGATTATTTTGATAGTCGACTAGTCACCGATTATTTTTGCGATTAGTCGACTAATCAGATCATCATCCATTGGACATAAAACATACAGCTTATTGCACCAGCAGCATCTGCTCTTATATAACTATCATTAGCTTACAGCTTTAAGTGTTTAAGGTATGTGCTAACTAAAAATAAAGACAAGATGGTAATTTGTTAAATTTTAATGAAATTTGCAGATTGTTTCGGTGAAGTTTAATAAACTCCTTGCTATCTAAAATATAACAGGACACCGGAGTAAATTCTCGAGCATCTCACACTTCTGATAATCAGCTGTCTGCTTGACGTTTATTCAGCTGTGTAAAAACTATAACTTTAATCTCAGCCAAACCGATTTACTCAGGAACAAATAAAATACTGAAAAAAGCCAAACAATAACATTTTTAAGTTATCTAAGTGACTTATATATCATGTTTAACCTGAGTAGCGAAAGACGGCGGTGGGTTTGAAAACGATTTGCCGGGAGTCCGGTGTTCTCACGGCTCTAGTGAGCCTAGCCCCCGGCTAGCTATCGAGCTAGTGGGTAACAGACGTCTCCGAAAACGTCGGAGCGCTTTTGAAAATATGTGGTGTCTTGATAAACTGAGCAGATATTTGAGGTTTTCACAGCTACATTCTCGCCTGAAAATATGTTAAACGGTTATTTTGTGACCCAGAAAGAATAATAAGAGTAATATTAAAACTAACTAGCTGCCGCCATTGTTGGAAACTGAGCTGGGCTGCGCTATGAATTCTGGGACACAGCTTCTTCTTCTTCGGGGTTTAACGGCAGCTGGCATCCTTGTACATGCAGTGCTGCCATCTTCTGTTTCAGTCCGTTATTACACTCTTAAATCCTACTACTTATTCCTGCGTCTTTTGTGATCTTACAAAGCTTCAAACGACGCGTCGACTATTAAATCAGTCGTCGACGATTTTGATAGTCGACGTAATCGTGGCAGCCCTAATTTACAGTAACATTTATAACCTTTATGCATGCAGGACCTGACTGCGCTGTGATAAAATTAAACAGGACAGGATCAGAACTGCCTGTGATGCTGGAGACAATCTCACAGTGTTTTTGTATGAGTCAGAGCTTTTCCCACTAATAAAACAGGAATGATCTTAGATTAGTGGACATTTCTGCTCTCTGTTTGAAACGAAATATTTTAATATTTTTCTGCTACAGACCCTTACATTACAGAGGGAAATAACATTTAAGAACATAGGATCCCACAAGCTAAAGAAAAGGACTTTCACATCCCTTAACGGTGTATCTTAAGCAGTGCAAATTGGAGTAAATGTGTGAAACTTTTCCCACTTTGTTACTGTTAGATTGCCATCACATTGTTACAGCGTCGGTTCTTTACAGGCTCACTCTTCTGGTTAATTCTGTATCATTTCACCAAATTTAAGACCGATTCCCAGCTCAACATTTCTGATGTCATTGGAAAAAACCGTTCCAGGGTAATGATGGACTTCTTTATAGGAAAACTGCCAAATATAAGCTCTCTGGTGTTATTAGCCGGCTCATAAAAATCTTTGTGATTTTATGTGATCAGCTCGAGGGCCGTTTTCTGCAGAGCCAATTTCAAATAGCTTCATCTGGAGAGTGACTGAAGCTATGTCATTCAAATGACTTTAGGCCAGATATCTGCTGCTGTGACTGCAGGAATTTGGAGCTTCAAAAGTGTAGCTGAACATGAAATTTCAGGAGCTTGAATTTGTTTGAAATATATTTTCATGCACGTTTATTAAAAAAAGACATTGTGTAACAACTTCCACTTGACTTTTGTAGAAGGTCTTTGGGACGTCACCATCAGTTGGTCAACTTAGTTAAAAAAGTAATTAGTAACTAATTACTTATAAAAAAGTAGTCCCATTACTTTACTGATTACTTATTTTAAAAGTAATTAGTTACTTAGTTACTTTTTAAAAGCAACCTGAATAAATAAAGCACGTTTCAGCCCAATTCTATTTTTTCTGCATATCAAACTGCATCAAATGAAAAAGTCTCTTTTTAAAATTTGTTTTATGACTTTTAATCTTTTAACTTTATGCACATCGCATCAAGCAAAATTTCAATTATATGCAACTGTCTGTGGCTGGAAGATTATTTAACATATTATTCTGACAAAGTTGTATTTTTACTCAGGTGTATATAGCATTTATATTCTTTTTTTATCCGATTGTATATATTATTTTATTTTATTCTATTCTGTACAGTTGTGTACAGTATCTTATTCTTATTGTATTCCAGTCTTGTTGCTATATAACTTTGCACTGTCCACTTCTGCTATAACAAAACAAATTTCCCCCGTGTGGGACTAATAAAGGTTGTCTTATCTGATATTATATATTTAAGCTATGTTCTGCATATTCCAGCATATAAACGATGTGGGGCGATCGTGGCTCAAGAGTTGGGAGTTCGCCTTGTAATCTGAAGGTTGCCGGTTCGAGCCCCGGCTTGGACAGTCTCGGTCGTTGTGTCCTTGGGCAAGACACTTCACCTACTGGTGGTGGTCAGAGGGCCCGGTGGCGCCAGTGTCCGGCAGCCTCGCCTCTGTCAGTGCGCCCCAGGGTGGCTGTGGCTACAATGTAGCTGCCATCACCAGTGTGTGGATGGGTGGATGACTGGTTGTGTAAAGCGCTTTGGGGTCCTTAGGGACTAGAAAAGCGCTATATAAATACAGGCCATTTACCATAAAATAAAATCATGTTTTGTGTTTACACTCTTTCAAATATATGCAAGTAAAACACAGTAAAAATGAATAGAATCAAAGACTCAGCAGCTCTTAAATCTATTGTCTGTGTTTGGCAAGAGTGGGGCGGGTGGAGGTTTGCCCACAGCGGTCATGTCAGTGGGAGGATCCGGGACTTTCTCTGTGGATGTCACGTTGCTGTGGCAGCGTGCTCGCTGCTCGCTCAGATCTGAAGTTTAACTTTTCGCTGTAGAAAGACGTTTTCTTTCCACGCAGAGTGAACAGCAGAATCTAATGTTTGTGTCACTTTTTACTGAATCTAACTCAGAGTAATGTGATTACTTCCAAGCTTTAAACGCTGCACGGTTGTACTCTCTCCATCACTCCGTGTTATCCATTGTTGATCTGCACACGTCTGTTACCACGGACGTCACACGCTCGGATGTCGTTGTCATGAGACACTCTCACAAACAAAATCACGTTTTAGTAACGCAACGTTAGGGCTGCTCAATTAATCGAATTTTAATCTCGATTACGATCTGGGCTTTCAACGATCATTAAAAATGACTGAGCCGATTATTAGCCCCTCCCTCGTGCTTTACTCTCGCGCTGCTCCGTGTGGCAAATCGAGCGCACCTCTCTGCATTTTGAACACGTGTCACAACAATTAAGAGCAGCGGTCTCCAACCTTTTGTGCGCCACGGACCGGTTTATGCCCGACAGTATTTTCATGGTCGCGGACAAATACAACACAATAAAACTAGTACTGGTACCGAAAAAAAGAAGATTTATTCATAACACACGTGAAAAGACCCAGGAAAACCGAGTTAACGATAAAAACGACAACAAAATAACGCTGAAAACCGATAAAAACCCTGAAAACTATACATTTCACACCTGAGCCTCAACTCTCGCGGCCCGGTACCAAACGACTCACGGACCGGTACCGGTCCGAGGCCCGGGGGTTGGGGACCGCTGATTAAGAGGACCCGAGGGAAGCTCGGAAAGCTCAGCAGAAGTTATTTGGAGAGGAGAGTGACTGCTGTTGGTTGAAAAGAGGTAAAACAACTTGAGTGGTATGGAAACATTATGGGTTCATGAGTCAGACGTGGATCAAGTAGACACAGTGTGTAAACTTTGCTACAGTGTCGTAGCTGCACCACAGAGCAACACTGCAAAGTTCACTAAACATAGATGTTTACATTTTTCATTTATTTCTTATATTGCAAACATTTGCACTGTTATCAGTATTTGCACTATTTTATATTATTTTTTGACAATCTTTAAAGGCATTATTCAACACATTGTTATTGTTAAATAAATATCGTCAAATAATCGAGATCTCAATTTCAGTGAAAATAATCGTGATTAGCATTTTTGCCATAATCGAGCAGCCCTACGCAGCGTGCTTATGGGAAAGTAACAGTAATCTAATTACATTTTGCAATAGTAATCCCTTACTTTACTCGTTACTTGAAATAAGTAATCAGATTACACGTTACTGCCCATCTGTGGTCACCATAAAGAATGTCTCCCACAAGAATTTGTGTTTTAGTAGAGAGGTCTGTGCTCAGAGGTGCAGACAGGAGTGCAACATTTCTTTGGATCTCGAGCAACAGCTGTCAGTTATGTTGGAGAAAGCTCAGTAAGTCGTTCAGAGAGGTTAAAGCAGCCTGCCAGGAGTTGGTGTTCTCGATAACAGAGGGAAGTGTGATTGCCTCAGAACTCAGATTTCCAAAGCTCGTGGTAGGAATCCTCAGGAACAAGAGAGGAATTTTGGCTCGATTGAGAGTCATCACGTGTGGATTTAGGTTCATTGAAGCTCCTCAGTTTTCATACTACCTGACAAAATTTTGAATGAAGGCTCTGCCGTGCATTCCTGCTGAGTCTGAGCTCAGACAGTCTGACATTAACCGAGCAGCTCTGTATTTCACAGTGTGGCACTCCATGCTGCAGGCTAAAAGGCTGCCTCTGCCACTGTGGCATCAGCAATTACAGGACTAAACTCATAAAGGGCTATAAATAAATATAAATGCATTGCAGTATACCAATAGGAATCCCCATATGTTGAGTCTTAGGATATATCGACAAATATGCACAGAGTGGCATTTTTCCCTCTTTCTTCAGGGTGGAAGGAGACATCATTCTGTCCTTCCCCTCCTCCACCGTCTCTCTCATATCATCTCCCAGCCAATCAGAGCGCAGCAGCTGGCAGACAGGCAGTAGGCTTATATTTAGGTCACAACAGTAGGATGCCAACTCAGCTAAGTGAGCCACAGAGCGGCTTGTGGAGATGCTGGCACGAGCCTGCTCATTGACTCGAACACATCCGAGCACTGGGAGGAAACTGGGGGAAGCTTATGGAAAAATGTGTGGCCACAATGCACAGCTCATTTGAAAAAAATTAAAATAGTGGTTTGCGTTGGTTGTCCCTACATCGGGGAAATCAAATATGATTGGTTACATATTTTATAAAACTGTTTTTATTGGCGTATTAAACAAATTCTGGGATCTAAATCATCTGTTACAGTCAGATGTTGGTGTGGAAGCTTTAAAGATCTACATGTACACCAATCAAGCTGCTCAAGGTGTGTGTTTTATTCATGGAGACGCCTTATTACAGCAGAGGTGAGTGAAGAAGAAGGAACCAATAGTAGAGAGCAGTGGGACTGAACCAGATGATGCCGACCACCTGTGGGGGATGCTTGTGAACACTGGCACTGAGCTCATACATGTAATCCCAGAAGATAAGATCAAGGATTCATCTAAAGAAACATCCATCCATTTTTCTTCTTCTCGTGTGAATGACTGGGAGACGGAGGAAAGGCAGGCTGCCAGTCTGATGATTACACCTTAAAACAAATCGGACCATATTCACCTGCTGTTTAAAAATCCACAAATATCGTGTGTGGGAAATGTTCTCGTGGGGAATTTGGAGAGCAGGCTTCATTTACTGCACACCCAGGCTTCTGTTGTCATGTTATTTGATTTCCACTTAATTTTTGACCACAGGAAGTGATGAAAGTGTTTCTTGTCCGTCACGAATGGTAAGACTTAGGGCTGGGCGATATGACCCAAAATTCATATCTCGATATTTTTCAGCTGGATGGCGATATAAGATGTATATCTCGATATTTTTTTTAAAGCCATAAGGTAAGAACAAAAAGAGAGTTCTTAGTCAAAGCTGCCTCAGCTCTGTGCTGAGCGCCGTGTTCCACATAAAATCGGTTCGCGGTCATCAAGCACAACCAGAATTCATACATAAGGCGCGCTGTCGATTTTTGAGAAAATGAAAGGATTTCAGGCCGTGCATGGCGTTAGCGTGTTTAGCTCGTTAGCATGGTTAGCTCGTTAGCATGGTTAGCTCGTTAGCGTGGTTAGCTCGTTAGCATGGTTAGCTCGTTAGCGTGGTTAGCTCGTTAACACGTTGACGCCGTCCAGCCCCACGCACGGGGCGATGCGCAATAACTCATTAACGGAGATTTGCCGTGTCCATCTTGTTGCTGCCTGCAGGTGAAGCGAAGGGGGAGGAGGGGGAGTTGTGTTCAGTGAAGGAGAGGCGAGGCGTAGTAACGTTGCGTAAAGACAAAAGCGGACAAAAGAGAGGCAAACTTGTGGCTCCACAACTATAATTATAACGTAACATAGACTATATCGATATAAAAGATATTGTCACATCTTATATCTCGTATAAAAATATATCGATATTTTTAAAAAACTCGATATATCGCCCAGCCCTAGTAAGACTGATGGTGGATGTGTCCAGCAGGCTCCGGCAGGGCCTGAATGAACACTGCCGATAAGTGACTGCGAGCTGCGGCGCTTCGTGTCGTCAGCTGTGTGTTCAGGGAGGTGGCAGTCAAGCTTGTGCTTACTATGTCAGTGTTTCTCATGCTTTTGTGAGAAAGACGTTGGGGCTCATTAACAGCTTGAATCTGACAAGCAAGTTGAGTCAGGTCAGAGTCATGTTGGAAATTAATTTGCAGTGGAAACGTTATTACGAGGTATTTGTGTTGTAGGAGAAGAGCGATGGAGCTAAGGGAGGGACCAGGCCTCTGTGGAGGAGGTAACAGCATAGGCTAACGCTAATTATGAAGCTCCTACTTGGGGCACTAAGAGTTTTGCTGCAGGACTGAATATTTCAGTGAAACTTACTATATGGCTTTATGTCTGTGAAGGTTCTCAGTCATCCAGGTCATCGTAGTCAAAGGAGCTTGCAAAGAAAAGCGTCTGGACTTCTTTAAGTTACTTGAAGACGTTTCACCTCTCATCCGAGAAGCTTCTTCAGTTCTAAGGTCAAATGGTGGAGAGTCTCAGATTTAAACCTAGTGGGAGTTTCCCCCCACAGAGGGACAAATTCACCTGAAACTCTGGCTGATTGGGACCCACACCCAGTTTCACACCTTGGCTCAGGCGATTAGAGGATCATCAGGGGGTCCTTTTGTCCCTCTGTGGGGGGAAACTCCCACTAGGTTTAAATCTGGGACTCTCCACCATTTGACCTTAGAACTGAAGAAGCTTCTCGGATGAGAGGTGAAACGTCTTCAAGCAACTTAAAGAAGTCCAGACGCTTTTCTTTGCAAGCTCCTTTGACTATATGGCTTTATGTTTAATGAGTTCTAATGTACAGTTATCACCTTTACCTCTTATAAAATGAGCTTTCGTGGCCCTTCGATCTGCTTTTACCATCAGTCTGGCTCAGAGTTCGATTCGCTGCTCTCACTCCCGGCGGTGGATTATTTCCTCAGCACGCCTCTGTGATGTTTGGATGTCTGCTGGGTTTTGGTGGTAAGACACATCTGATGCATTCGCTGTGTATTTTCCAGCCTGACTTGATAGTAAATCCTAAGGCGATATTTTTGAGGTCAAGAACTCAATTCGGCTTGAAATTGAAATGACCAGAACCATGAACCATGGTTTGGGTGTAACAGCGCTGTTTCTGTGCAGGCTTTGAAATTAATGTTTTTTTTGTTGTCACAGTTTCTATCGCTTCAATTTTGCATTTTTCCCCCATTGTACTTGTTCATGTTTACAGAAACAATGGTAATGGAAACCTGAGAAGCATCTTCAGACCTGACTGGAGTTAAAGTTTTTATATCCTGGTATAACTGAAGTCAATTTTAGAAGTTAATTAATACTTAACAATGACTTGCCCAGAGGAATTTTACTGTAGATTGATGTGACTGAAATCTAAAAGAACTTTATTTGACTCTATATCAGTATAACTTTGTTTTTCCATCTCACAGCATCTTGGAAAGAAAAATAGGTGATAAATTAAAGTCTGTTTGATTTTAGTAAAGCCATGATCATGTAGCTCTTTGAATATGCAGAGACAAGGATTACTGTCCTGTGTTTCAGAGGATATGCAGAGATTCTTCACTCTCTTTTTGGTTTGATTCGTGGACCAGAATAAATTTTTCGGTTTATGAAAAGATGGTTTGGAGTCAAATAAACATTTTTACAATGTTGCAAGTTCCCAAAAGCTGCATTTTGGTCACGATCAAACAAAGCACATGTTTTACACTCATTGCCAGAATTTGTTTAATTTAAACCAGAACTACAGACTTTTTTAAAATTTACAGAACAGATCCTGTCTTGATAAACAATTACACACTTTTAATGTTGACATATATTAAATATGTCCCTGTAAGTCTTTGTTACACTGACCCCAGCATGACACACACACACACACACACCTACACACACACACACACACACCTACATACACACACACACCTACACACACACACACACACACACACCCACACACACACACCTACACACACCTACACACACACACACCCACACCCACACACCTACACACACCTACACACACACACACCTACACACACCTACACACACCTACGCACACCTACACACACCTACGCACACCTACACACACCTACACACACCTACATACACACACACACCTACATACACACACCTACACCTACACACACACACCTACACACACCTACGCGCACACACACACAGACACACTGTCCAGAGCTGGTCGCTCTGCTCGGCCTCTCTCTCCTGCTCGGCCCAGCTCTGTCCTCAGTCTGTACTGGGACCGCCCCGTCCCTCGCAGCCAATAGGGGAAAGCGTGATTAACCCACTGCTCCACCCCTCCCCTGCAGCTGAGCCACAAACCACACCCACCACATTAACCTAAGTACAATCCTTGTGTTTGGAGAAGGAAAGTGTGGGTCGCTTGATGAATCTGATGTTCTACTCTAAACAGTCTAACTCACAAGAAGCTGGACTCGGTCCTTCCACACATCTGCAGCTTCACATTTACTGATGGAGACACAAGAAGAACAGAAAATGCTGAAATGAATTTGTTGGTGTTGGTATGGGTTTAGCATCAGTCGTTAATGAAACGTAATTGGCTGTCAGTGTGGGGGTAGTGGTGCAGCAAATGTTACAGGATGCAGAATTATTCCATTATTCATGTTCAAGCTACGAAAACAAGAATTTAGCTTTATGGAAAAGCAGCTGGGTTTGCATCTGCAAATGAATCCCTTTGGGGAGGTTGAAAGATTTAAATTGAAAATCACAAACTCATTAGTCCTGAATTCAAAGTGGCGTCATGCTGAGCAGGAGAAACGAACGCGTTTCCACTCTGCAATAAAATGGGCTCCTACTGTATGTGTAAGTGTAGCGTTAGCAGCAGGATGCTTCATCTCTCACTGCACTGTGGCCTGCAGCTATCAGTCGATGGTCAGTCTGGCTGCCTCATCGCTGCACAAGTGAAAGACACAGCAGAGGATTAGCTTTGTGTGCTTTCTCTGTCACAGGCTCAGTGGAGCATAACTTGGTGCTACACCTGCTTTAGCATAAGTACGACTGGTCTACTTCCTGTTAAATCTGACTTTAGTCGGGTTTTCCAAAGTACGGAGAGCAGTCGAAATGCTTGTTTGAGACGTTCGAATAAAGCTCTACTTCCATGAGGTCCAAAGTTCTAGGAGATTTATTAGATTTGGAACTAGCCCACTAATTGACATCTAAAGTTAAACATGACTTAGTGGGCCATTTCCTGACTGAAGAGGTTCTACTGCACTGCTATAACTTTGGCTCTAAAAGAAGCACCGTTAGTGTCTGGAGAATTAGTTGGACTTCATATTTAATGAAGTGCGACTTAATAGCTAGATATATGGTTAGGTTTAAAACACAGCATCACAGGGAAGATGAGGAACGTCAGTGGCAAAAACTGAAAATGGTCTCAGATGATCCCGTCGACAACGTCACAGATGTATCAAGTCCTGAAAAGTCTCGATCCAAATGCTCATCATCATCGTCATCTGTGATTAAACTGTATTGGTGGAAGGGTCCCCTCACCATCGAAGATGATCATCTAGGGCCTTTCTCAATATGCGTACTTGTGCGTACTTGCGTTCTCGTGTACTCGTGATACGTCATCAGTCGGAGACCAAGTACAATTCGAAGTACGCATCAAGCCGAGAACGCGAAAAAGTCCCGGATGTGTTCTCGCTCCGCCCGTTTTATCGAGCATGCATCGGTGGTGACTTGTGTGGACTTGGTACAGCTAAATATCCCAGAATGCATTTCGTCCAAAACTCAAACGCGGCAATGGCGGACGAGCGGGGCTAAAAACTTTTAAATACTCTTTCTGGGTCACAAAATAAACTTTTAAGTTCTTTTCAAGCGAGAATGTAGCTGTGTAAACTTCAAATATCTGCTCGATTTATCAAGATATCATATATTTCCAAACGCGCTCCGACGTTTTCGGAGACGTCTGCGACCCGCCAGCTCCATAGCAGACAGCGAGGTCGAGGATTATTACAGCCGGCGAGAACAGCGGACTCCCGGCACATCGTTTTCAACCCCCCCGCGGTCTTTTCGCTACTCAGGTTAAACAAACCCCAGTAGCTGTCTATTGTATTGAGTGTCCACTAAAATAAAAATAAAAGCGTTCTAACATCTCACCTGCTTGTTTTTATTAAGGTATGTACACGTATGTACATGTACACTATTTTTATTAATAGAGATTTCACTACTGAGGTTAAACATGATATATAAGTCACTTAGATCACTTCTAAATGTTAATGTTTGGTTTATTTCAGTGTTTTATTTGTTCCTGAGTAAACCGGTTTGGCTGTGATTAAAGTTAAGCTTCATAACATATTACTCACAGTTAAATTAAGAGGGCAGTAAAAACTCCGGACCTGTGACATCATCAAGTACGCTGGTGTTCCAATTGTACAAATCGCGAGTCCGTGCTCGCGTTCTCGGCGAGTACGGACTCGTGTACTTGAGAATTGAGAAAGGGCCCTAGTATCTTACATGCATCTCAGTGTGATGCAGATGTGTCCTCTGTAGCTCAAAGCAGCGAAGGCAAAGGGTGTAGGCAGCATGGAGGACTCTTAACAAGTTGGCTCGGCACATTATGTGACACAGTTTATTCTCACAGGGGCTCTGGACGCATGCGCAGTTCAATCAGTGGAACATAAATGCTGTGATGCCGTCGAGTTTGATTTGGTCCAGTAAGTGAGTTCAGAGAAGACGAGGTGGGAGCGAGCAGGTGCCCCACTTTACGCCCTTGCAACACATTGTCTTGAATTTTGAAAGCTCCTCACACTTCGTGTTTTTATCTGGTTTAAGCAGATCTCTGGGAGATGTAAGTCAACTCATCCTCAGAGTAAAAGCACAAAAGACAAGTAGGTTTTAGCCTAATCAGTTTGGAGAGGGGTTGCATCATAGAACCGGGCGTTTGGTTCTACCTCTTGGCATCAGCACCAATTTTCTGTATTGTCAGAAGTGTTTCTCCTCCTCTCCTTTGCTTCTCCTTTCATCATGTGGCTGATGTGAAGCTCCCTTTTCATCGTTTTTTCTTCCTCTCCTACTCAGATTTGGATCGGTCCCCTGTTCGCTCGCTCGCGCTCTTCCTCTCTCCAGTGGGTTAATTACTATATGTTGCAGCTTCCCCCTCAATCCTGCGAGTTACATAAAAGCAAAGTCATTAAAGTGAAGAGTTGGAACTTTTGCCGTTCTTGTCGTGACGAGATTTGCATCTGATGCCACGTTGGCAGCGAGGCAGACTCGTGGCCATTAAAATGGCCTGAGAGCTTTCAAAAAGACTTTGCAGAGCTCTGTGCCATTGCAGCGTCCTCCTCATAAGGACTTTAAGTACAGTGCAATATGATGACGACTTAGGCTACCTGCAATGAATGTGCCTAATGGAAGTTTTGGCCAGATTACAGAGAAGAGCCTCATATTTCTGCATAATCGACAGATTCTGATTAGATCACAGGGATATTTCAGAGGATGAGTTGCATATATGCTCAGATAATTCATAAGGCATACATTTGTTTTCCCAAAGACAACTGGCAGCCAAGACAAACACATTTCCACTGCTTCTATCAGTCAGCTTGCAGCCATAGGTGGGGCTTGCTTTATCATACCCCAGAAACCTCAGCTCCACCTCCTCATCCCGCCTGAAGCAGGCGATCCACCTTTTGCCAGCTGAGAACTGGCCAAACATCCACCGTTGAGATAAATTTGATATCTTCTTTCACCGCTCACAGTCGAGAGGAAGCCGCGTTCTAAAAGTAGCACTTGTGTGTCATCAGTTGCTTAATTGAAAATGGGGGTATGAGCGTCATACTGTACTCACAGCTCATGTCTGCACAATGCCGCCGCAGCACGGAGCAGCTCATTTGCTGCAGCTTTTTAGGATTTCATGTTGATACGAGTCGATTTTAAAGGCTTTGGTATTCAACGGCGCGCTCAGATGGTCAGACAAAAAGCATGGTCGCTACTCCAGCATGCTGCATAAACCTGCTGTGTCATTCATAATGTTGGCAGAGACTAAAAACAGATGCAAGCAGTTTGTGGGAATGTTTTTTCCAGTGGATTTAATGGACAGAGATGAGATGGGAGCAAACATATGCAAAGCTGTTGGTCAGGTGTTGGACGGCCACCTGCCTTGAAGACTGTAGGATTTCCCAGATATAGATTTTACTTGGATGGGCCGACCATGTATTCTCATGGTGCCAAATTTGAATGTTTATTTTTTGTCATCTTTTTATTCCATCCAGAACAGAGCTGTCCACGGCTGATCCAACTCCACTGTGTTTGACTGCAGCTACTGACTGTCGTCCATTTGCTCTGTCAGCCCGACGGCCACCTCACTGTGTGCTTTTAGTACCAGCAGCAACATTTACACTATATTTTTATGGAAACTTAGTTTCTTAAAGAGCAGAAGAATTTTTCATATAATGTTAGCTTTACAACTCAGCCCCACTGTGGTGTGTGTGTGTGTGTGTGTGTGTGTGTGTGTGTGTGTGGCTCTCGGTGTTGACCTCCACTTGCTAATAGCTCTCGCTGCGGGAAGCTAACTCATCCACAGTGGGCCATTAAAGCGCACTCTTCACTGTAATTTACTGTAATTTCGTCATCCTCAGCTTCTCCTCTGCAGCCTATAGAGCTGAGGCTCGTGGTTTCTAATCGACTGACAACACTCGGGCAGTATCTCACCCTGCGTCCAGATGGAGACGGGTGGTTGAATCATGAGCTTGAAGACGTAATACTGAGGAACTGTAAATATAAGCTACACAAATGTTAACTTGTTAAGTTAATGTTAAGTAACCACTTGTATATATTTGGTTTTAGCAGTTTAGGACACATGCCACATATCCTTCCTTACTGCCTACAATAACACTTTATACCTTAACCCTAATACACTCAACGTTTTCTTATTCTCTTCTCCCAAAAGCTTTGTTTGTTCTAAGAAAGAAATGAATGCACAACATGTTCTGGGCCATTCACTATAATGCAGCTACTACAATCTTTCCTGTTATCCCTTCTACCCACTGAATGACACATTTGCTAAACTGCACATCCTCAGTTTGCACCGGGTTCCTATTCTAAGTCTAAGTAGAAATAGAGATAATAGAGGTGGGAATCACCATACATCCCACGATACGATATTATCACAATACTTAACGCACGATACGATATTATTGCAATTTCTTTTAATATTTTGTGATATTCAGATTCTGTACATAAAGGTAAACTTTATCAATATTCATTTTCTCTAATATCAAAGTCTCACACTCAGTCTTTCTCTCATTTCAGTTTTATTGTTGACAAACTGAACGGTTTGTATTACAGTCTAGTCCAACTTAACTGAATCAACCATCTGGTACATTTATAGCTATTCTGAACTATGCAGTTTATGAAAACTATGCAGCCCCTTCAGCAACTGAAGAATTTGAAAGTCAATTAAAACAAAATATAATTTTACATTAAATAAAAAAGTTTTAAACTTCATTAAAATGAAACATGTCTTAAATTAAAATAAGTAAACTGTCATGTTTATTGCTGCCAAAAACAAGTTAAACACATTTGGACAGTGAAGGAATGTCAGGATTCTTGCTCAGAAAAAGGATCAACATGCTCTGAAGTCAGAGCACAAAAACCTTTTTGTAACAAAATATCGATTTCTGCTGTCCCTGTATCCATACATTATTAGCAAACAAAATATCACCATACTACACAGTATCCATTTTTTCCCCCCCACCCCTACTGCCTACGATAACACTTTATACCTTAACCCTTTCCTACACTCAAGGTTTTCTTATTCTTTTTTCCCAAAAGCTTTGTTTGTTCTAAGAACGAAATGAATGCACAACATGTTCTGGGCCATTCACTATAATGCAGCTACTACAATCTTTCCTGTTATCCCTTCTACCCACTGAATGACACATTTGCTAAACTGCACATCCTCAGTTTGCACCGGGGTCCTATTAAAAGTCTAAGTAGAAATAGTAGAGATAACCCTTTTGACATCATTATGACATCAGCCAGATTTTTCCCAGGCTCAGTAAAAAAACAACAGAGGACTTTATGCAGCACTTCCTTAATGTAAAATATTTCTGTTAATTTTATTGCAGCATTTCTTCATGTTGTTTTACAGTAAGTAGGACACGTGGGATTTGTGCCACCTCCGGCTGCAGATTATCATACTTATGTACAAATTTGCATACATTACCCAAACATACTGATATGGATCTTGTTTGTCACTGATGGCGACCTGCGTTTTAGCTTCAACGCTGCACAAAAGCTCCCATGCTTTCTGTCTTTGCTTCCCTCTCTTGAGGCCTGACCTGCTTTCCTCTTATTATTTTCTTCTGCTCCCCCTCTCACTCGATAAGAAAAGATGGGGGGGAAAGGAGGAGCTGGTTTTATTAATTACCTCATTAATGGAGAAAGGGGAGTTGTTTTTGTGAGAATGTGGAGGAAGAAGGATATTGAGTAAATTCATATCATCAGGGGAGCACAAGGGAAATGATGAAGGAGGGGAGGCTAACCTTGACATAGATATGCTGTAACTATGTTGCCTGTTGGTCTTATTTTCTTTAATTGTCAAACAGTCGAGAGGTGATTGGATGTCTGAGCTATCAGCTGTTGCCCGGTGTCTTTGGCTCGGCTGTTAGAGTTGATACGTATACATCCTAATGAAGGCTGACAGAAGGATGCTGATTTGCTGAATGTCACCGGTCTGCTTTGTTGATATATAACTGCAATGATTCAGGATGACCTTTCCATCAGCTGTTATCACCTGGTGTGTCGCTATCATCGCTGCGGGGAAAAATTTATTTTTTTTGACACAGATGGAGAGATTAATCCAGCCAAAGCAGAGGGAACAACGAAACGCATTAATTGGTGGACGATCAGGCTGCTGTCTGCACTGCGTTTGTCTCCATTTGTTTAGGTTTTAGTTTGAAAATCACCGTAAATATCTTTGGACCCATTTGGTTCTCATTGGTGTCCTCACGTTCCTTTCAGTCGGATTTGTTTCATCGTCAACAAAACACAACTAAATATATTGTGTTAGGTTTTCTGTTGATCGGACGAAGAAGCCAAAAGATTTCTGTCAGTTATGTTGGCGACATTTTTTGTCCATTAACAAGCAGGACATCTTGAGACGTTAATATTAGATCAACTCGATGGAAGTCAGCTCGAGTGCTGAGCAAGTTTTGACTGTTCAGAAATCTTTCTGAATCTTTATTTTCCCTGTTCTTGAGTAAAATGAATGCAATCCTGATATCACAGTTGCAGATGAGTGTTTTTCTTTTTCTATGCACGTGTTAAATTTGACATTACAAACCTGAAATCCAGGGAACATCTAGAACTTTGCTTTAAAAAATGCCCGGACTGAAATGTCTCTGACTAGATCTTCTGTTTCTCAGGAACGCCACCGTTTTTTATTCAGTTGCTGCAAATATCAACTAAAGCCCAAAACCACCTAGGGCTGCCACGATTAGTCGACTATCAAAATCGTCGACGACTGATTTAATAGTCGACGCGTCGTTTGAAGCTTTGTAAGATCTCAAAAGACGCAGGAATAAGTAGTAGGATTTAAGAGTGTAATAACGGACTGAAACAGAAGATGGCAGCACTGCATGTACAAGGATGCCAGCTGCCGTTAAACCCCGAAGAAGAAGTAGCTGTGTCCCAGAATTCATAGCGCAGCCCAGCTCAGTTTCCAACAATGGCGGCAGCTAGTTAGTTTTAATATTACTCTTATTATTCTTTCTGGGTCACAAAATAAACGTTTAACATATTTTCAGGCGAGAATGTAGCTGTGTAAACCTCAAATATCTGCTCAGTTTATCAAGACACCACATATTTTCAAAAGCGCTCCAACGTTTTCAGAGACGTCTGTTACCCACTAGCTCGATAGCTAGCCGGGGGCTAGGCTTGCTAGAGCCGTGAGAACACCGGACTCCCGGCAAATCGTTTTCAAATCCACCGCCGTCTTTCGCTACTCAGGTTAAACATGATATATGAGTCACTTAGATAACTTAAAAATGTTATTGTTTGGCTTTTTTTAGTATTTTATTTGTTCCTGAGTAAATCGGTTTGGCTGAGATTAAAGTTATAGTTTTTACACAGCTGAATAAACGTCAAGCAGACAGCTGATTATCAGAAGTGTGAGATGCTCGAGAATTTACTCCGGTGTCCTGTTATATTTTAGATAGCAAGGAGTTTATTAAACTTCACCGAAACAATCTGCAAATTTCATTAAAATTTAATAAACTATCATCTTGTCTTTATTTTTAGTTAGCACATACCTTAAACACTTAAAGCTGTAAGCTAATGATAGTTATATAAGAGCAGATGCTGCTGGTGCAATAAGCTGTACGTTTTATGTCCAATGGATGATGATCTGATTAGTCGACTAATCGCAAAAATAATCGGTGACTAGTCGACTATCAAAATAATCGTTTGTGGCAGCCCTAATCCCACCAAACCTGATCTACCAAAATTCAGTATTTTTTTTGTACTGATCTGGAGCCAGGAGTGAGCAAACTATGTCCAAGGCTTCATTCATGGTATGAAATCAATGTTCAAGCCCATTTCTGTATATATGATCTCATTAGGCTCAGTTGGCATCCATGACATCGAGCATTTCCTCCAGGCCTGGTTGCTACGATGACCACTCACCACTCAGCCTTTTTAGTAAACCTGAAGCTGGAGTCGATCAATGTTACAGAGCAGCGGGGGGATTTGACTCAGACGATTGGTTGGAACAAAAGGGGATTGCATCAAAATGATTGACAGCGAGGTGAGCAATTACAGGGGTGACGTGAGGATAAATCAATATGTGCTCGTGTTGATATGAAGGCAGGGAAATGAATACGTATCGACTCTTATGTTTATTCTGTTTGGGTGTATAAGGGAAAAGGATGTTCTCGATCTCTGTAATAAGATGTAAATAGGCCAGAACTCGTGTTTAGTGGTTGGCAGATCTGACTCAAAAATGAGAAGCAGTGTGCTCATCAATCTGGTCGGACAGATACAGATGGCTCCCAGACAGGCAGGAAACTCCATCAGAGTCCTGCTGAGTCCCACGCATGCAGGTCTGCTGCTAAATGACAAGCGTTTTCCCCTCATTTTCTCTGTGCCCCATTGTCCCCCACCCCCCACTGACAGTTCCCATTTTAAAGTTTTCTCTTGATCTCTCTCGATACATCAGCCGGGCTCTGATTGGTATTTTGTATCACAAAGCTGTTGTGCTTCACGTTTGCATTCGGTGCTGCAGCTTGGCATGAGAAATGTCTCCCTTCAGGATGTTAATGTTGAATGTACAGGAAGCTGGAGTCGGTGAGGATTGTACAGATGGATGATTTAGTAGGTCTTTATGCGGTACGGACACCAACTTCAGAGGTGGTAATAGTTTGGTTGCAAAAAGAAAATTCCTCGTTTGGGGACACACTTAATGAACCTTAAGTCCATTTTGTAAATTATATTCATATATTTTGAATGTCAGAAAGAAGGGCTCATTGGTTAACAGTGCACTGGTTCCAAGTCATTAGTCAATGGGCATCCAAATTTAGTCTGAGCTGCCCATCACCCATCACAGAAGACACCAAGATAGCAGCAATGAAAATGCTCATCCTCAGGGTTCAAAGCAGGACTTCAGAAACCAGTGGGTGACACCGTGGTGGCTACATGAATCTTTCTCTGTGTTTTAAAATATTTGATTCTGTGGAACGCTGCTGCATTCATCAGTGCCACTGTCATCACCAACGTCAAAAGGGGCAGGACTGTGACATTTTAACATTATGCAGCGCTCCCACAATGAGCTCATGGGTGCGGATTCAGCCAATAGAGCTTCATGTCCAATCAACACCACTCCAGCAGTCTAACCTTACCGATATCGAAGAATACGTTTACTTTTAGAAACTCCAGGATCCGTGGATCATCTTCACTTAGTGCTTGCTTGTCTGTTTTGGTCTGAGTGTCGTTATCATGTGGTCGGCTCTTCTAAAGGTAAGATTTGGAGGCCTTTTGACTTTCACAGATCAAAACTATACGTAGTGGGCCAGCGTCTAAATCACACTCCTTGTGAAATTGCTGCCTGAACTGTGATGAGTATCAGACTGTTAACTGCTGACCTTACTTGGTTGTTACTTCATAGTTTGAAGTATGTGTGGGTGACCGGCTGTGGCCTGTAGGTCCGGGTTCTCAGAGCTGCGTGGTAGAAAAAATGTATCCGAACCAAAAAAGAAAATAGTTTAGTAAAATACACTTTTCAGTTCAGTTATCACTTGACTCTTATTTAGATATATCCTGTTACAATGGTGGATATTTGTATTACAAAAGTTTCAAATGACATAAGGAGGTACAAATATGGAAGTACAAGTTATGCCTGTGAGCCAGAAGCTATATTATTGGATCTGTATGTTTACATACAGCGTGGATGTCCTTAATATGGTCCTGTCAGGCAGGTATGAGCGAAGGAGCCCCACTCAGTGAACTTCATTTGGGAATGTCTCCAAAAAAATGTGCCAATGCCAACATCACAGAGGGTTCTTTTGTTCTCAGGGACAATAAATGTAAATTATGTCATCATATGCATCCAATTGCCCTCCAGTTCACCATACCTCACTATAGGTAAGTGGAGTTGTCACGATAGTACAGGGTGGGCCATTTATATGGATACACGGTAATAACATGGGAACGGTTGGTGATATTAAAGGCCTGTTTGTGGCACATTAGTATATGTGAGGGGGCAAACTCCTAAGATGGGTGGTGACCATGGTGGCCATTTAGAAGTCGGCCATCTTGGATACAACTTTTGTTTTTTCAATAGGAAGAGGGTCATGTGACACATCAAACTTATTGGTAATGTCACAAGAAAAACAATGGTGTGCTTGGTTTCAACTGTGGTACTCGCTGTAAACATGTATGAAGCATACAGTGTGTATTCTATATTTATGCATACATTACCGTCTCTAAATAATTTGGGGATGTGTGTGCATGTGTGTAACTGCTAAGGTAACCAGAAACAGCCGATCTGTTAGTTTACTGTTAGCTGACAGTCAAGGTTTTTCAGATTTTTGTCACATCATAGGAGAAAGTTTGTGTCATTTACAATCAGCTTCCTGGAAATGGTAAAATGGTAAATGGCCTGTATTTATATAGCGCTTTTCTAGTCCCTAAGGACCCCAAAGCGCTTTACATATCCAGTCATCAACCCATTCACACACTAGTGATGGCAGCTACATTGTAGCCACAGCCACCCTAGGGCGCACTGACAGAGGCGAGGCTGCCGGACACTGGCGCCACCGGGCCCTCTGACCACCACCAGTAGGCAACAGGTGAAGTGTCTTGCCCAAGGACACAACGACCGAGACTGTCCAAGCCGGGGCTCGAACTGGCACCCACAATCAGCTTCCTGGAAAGTTAAAGTCTACTGTTCCTGTTGTAATAGTCTTTAAAAGTAACCAGTGCAAACTTGTCTTCCTTAGGGGGGCGCTGCAGCTGTCTCAATTATATTAAAGAGTACGACAGAATTTTAAGGTAAAGTCAGAGACCAGTTGGCAATCATCTGGCAGCTACTGGTTGCCAGGGAAAAATGTGTATTCCCCAACTGATTGGAGAAATCTTGCAGTTGCGAGGTGGTGTACGGTGCTGCATTGAAAATCTCTTGCAATTGGTGTAATCCAGTGTTTCCCAACCACTGTGTGCCACAGAAGATTATCTGGTTCCACCTGACTTTAAGCGATCGGCGTGAGCATCGGGCAGAACAATTACATTCTCTCCCACTAAAGGGGAAGGACATATAGCTGCTCTAATTCAATGGGTTGCCAACAGCCAGTCGAAGAAGACTTACATAATAGTCATGCTGTGAGACGACGCAGCACGAGTAGCAATAGATGAATATTTTGAAAAGAAGAAGTAGTCAGTCTGACCTGGTCCTGGAGAAAACTCCGACCCAGATGAAGGCCCAAGCATGAGTTGTGGTCAGAAGAAAGCAAAAATCATATAAAAAACTTTATTTCACTACCGACAAATGACAAGATCTGTTTCAGTTCAAATGTAACTGTTTTGAAATATAGAGTGGGTTAAAAAATGACAACCATTTTTGTCTAATAACTGTCCAGATTAGCGAGGCTTATATCTTATATACACAGTTTAGAAAATAGATGGTGGAATGACACAGAAGTTAATTTCCAGCCGTTATCTTGAGCATGTCAGTATAATTATCAGCTGATGTGTTGGTTTCAATTAGGCTACAAGCGAACAAAAATCACTGCTTAACGTCCAACAGCCTCAAACAAGGAGGGAAAAACTCTCTTTAGGGCCTAGGCCTCTAAATGCTTTAATGTGGAGAGCTAACAATAACATCAGAGTCCTGTAGGAGTAAATCATACCCGAGGGTTATTTAACAGATGCCATTTATAAATATTCCAGCTTCGTTTGTGAGAAATGGTAATTTTTCAGTTGCTCAAAACCATTAAGTACTGCAATTCTCGTGAGTCTTATTAGGAGTTGCTATGGAGATGACTCCAGTCAGAGCCTTGAATCTGTGTTCAGAATATTCAGAACACAACTTCTCAGTCTGAAACTAACCCAGACCTGCGTTACTTATCTAAAATGTATTAGATGCCAGAAGAGCTCTATCGGAGGTGAAGTGGCCATTGAAAACCATACGCATGTAGTCTTTGACTTTTTGGATTCCACTGCCTGATTTATTATATGTGTGTATTCATTAAAGAACCTTAATTGGGACTTTGAAAGCAATTTGTGCTTTCAGCTCCAAAGCACAGAGAGAAAACACAGAAGGTTTAATGAGACAGGAGTTTAAGACTCGAGGGCACGTCCCCTCTGGCAGAAGCTCGGTCTGCAGAGTTCACAAATCCTGGACATTATTGATCTGATTCAGCACAGAGGACCAAACTGATCGAGGGGAGAGAAATCAACGAAACTGAGTCAGTTGTGGCTCCAAACAGTCGCAATGATTCATTCGTCAGAGTTCGTGTAAGTTAAAAACACTTTTCTTAAGAGTCAAAATACAGTAAACTTGTAATCTGCTGTTCCGTTGTGAAATGTTGAAGCTTCAGGTCTGCGTAGTGAATGAGTTCAAACTGAACATGGAGCAGCAGCGGTCAGTGTTTGTGTTTTAAAGGTGTTCTTTAAATTACCATTCCATTACCACTTCATTTTGAAGAAATGGAATCTGGGACAGTTATTCACAGCACACTGCTGATAGGAATCTACCAGCTGGATAGATTCTTTCTGTAGGGTTTTACATTTTCCCCCCGTATCTGCTTGGGTTGTCCTGGGTAAACCCAGGAGATGCATGCTGGTGAGTTATTGGTGATCCCAATTCAGTTTAAGTGTGTTGGTGTAAATGGCTGTCTGTGTCTCAGTGTTGACGCCCTGTGATGGTGACCTGTCCAGGGTGTCCTGTCTCACGCCCTGTGACAGCTGGGATAGGCTCCAGCCGCTGAACTGTGGTCAGATAATGGGATGGATAATTGTTTTGAGCTAACAGTGCTAATGGAAACCTATCAGATATATTCTAAACTAAATGAACACGTAAATCCATATGTCTTTAATTTGAGTTAAAAGTAATATAAGCCAGTAATTTTTAAAACTTCCATGTTTGTTGTTGGACTATAATGGACGGGGGAAATTCAAAATAAAGATAAAAAGCTGTAAGCTAATGTCGATTTATCCAACGTGACTTAACCGGGCACCTGAAGTCATATTTAAATGCAATAAGCAAAACGGTGGCCGCCCGCCGCCCATGGCGTTAACCGCCTCATGCTCGGGACGATTCACAGTAACTCGTTAACTGAGATTTTCTGCGTTAATGCGGTTATGGCGTTAACGTCATTTTAACGAGAAATTCGGACATTCTCTTATAGCGCTGCTGTGCTGAACTTTACAATGCAGGAGATGGTTTGCTCTGTACAGTCAAGGCAAAACAAAAGTACATCTTCAATTCTGAGGTGCTCCATGTCAGAAAACATAAAAAATGGAATACACTCTGTGATTCAGTAGCTTTTACAATCACATTTAGCTACAATAGCTTGATGTAATGATTTTCTATATCACATCATTTTAGCCCACTCTTTGTTGTGTCATTGTTTGAGTTCATTTAGGACTGTGGGCATTCATGTATGCACAGCTCTCCGAATATCCCTCCACAGCATTTCAGTTGGGTTGAGGTCTGGACTTTTAGCGGGCAGTTGTACCACCTTGATTCTTTTGTTTTTCAGCCATTCTGTTGTAGATTTTCTGGTGTGCTTGGGAACAGTGTCCTGTTACATGGCCCAATGAGCCAAGCTTTAGCTGTTGAACAGATGCATGCATGTCACTCTGCTTTGGGATAAAAAGGAGTTGAAGGTTGACTCGGTTACCTCAATGTGCCCTGGACATGCAGTGGAAAAACAAGCCGCCATAATGCTGTATGTTATGACCAGACATCATTGTGGTCTTGTCTGTCCAAAAGACGTTTTATGGTTTATTCAGATGTAGCTTGGCAGACCTGAAATCGCACACATCATTTTAGAGAAAAAGAAGATATCTACCTTAAACCAGCCATGCTTACTCAGTCCTTTTCTAATTGTATGATAACAAAGCCTGGAGGTTAGTTATGAATGTTAGAGTTTGACATGTAGGTCTTGGCTTTTTTAACATTTGTCTGACCATTGCACAGTCTGACCTTAAGGTGAAGTTCATGGGGCATTCACTGTACTGGTTGTGGTGAATGCTCCAAACCAACTAACTTCTAGAACTCAGTGGTCATATTGGCGGATGATCAGGTAATCAAGTGTAATTGATTCGCAGCACCTGGGTGCTACTTAACCTCTACAAAAGCAGTAAAGGTGTGATTTTCCACAGACTGCAAAGAGTCGTAGTTATGATTTCTGCTTGGTCATCGCCAGTTGTCACTGGTTACTACTACTACAGCGCATAGTTATGCTAAACCTGTGACTTGCTTGTTTTACCTGGTGGAGTTTTCGTGTTTGTTTGGTTTCTTCATCTTTATTAATTTTTTAGAACTATTTGATGGGAGTTTCTCCTGACTTTTACTTTGGATGTTTCTCTTTGTTATCACTGTACCAAAAAGTAGGGCTGTTTGATATAACGATATATATCAGATGACGATATAAAAACGTCTATCGTTTCATATCACGCTATCGTTTGTTTCATGGTGTCGCAAAATAAACTGTTTATTTTTTCAGGGTTTTGATGGTCAGTGTAGCGGCTATATTCATTTTTTTAAAGTTCTCTTTTTCTCTTATATTTAAAATAACCACACTATGGACGGACAAGCGACTCTTTTTACGTGTTGCCGTTAGCAACAACGACGGTAATATCAGCGTGTGGGACCTGTCACTACCCGATCTGTACCGGAAACCCGATCGGTACCACGCATGTGCAAAAGGCCACTACTGCCGCTCAAAGCATTTTACGATGGTTACGGGTCAGAGTATCTGTTAAGATGTTAAGAATAATAAGTATCTCTTAAAATGCTTTGCAATAATGAAAGTTTTCAGTATAATGTAGACAAAAACAAAAAATAAAAAGATAGTTACGGATCAGGACTCCCAATCCGTACCGCGCATGTGCAGACGTTTTCTTCTTCTTCTATTCGTTTAATGGCAGTTTACTCCCCAGTGTACGAGGATACTGCCACCTGCTGACCGAGCAAATGAGCCCTGTTGTAAACTGAACTAGCGTCATTACAAACGCGTGTTAAATTTGATTTAGTGATAGTCGAGTGTGTTTATGCTTGTCTGTGTGGAGAGGATTGATTAGAATAGTGATGATGATGTCCACTATCACTATCCATCCATTCCTCTATCCATTGTTTAAATGTCCCGGACAGTCGAAAAGGAGGCAGAGCTGTTGAGAAATGCTAGGAGCTAACTGGGCGCTAACCGTGTCATTCAAATACATAACTGTCGCAATGTTGGCGAAGACAGTCGTAAGATTTGCAGATGCGTGGTACCGATCGGGTTTCCGGTACGGATCGGGTAGTGACAGCTCCGCCGTCCGCTTGTTTATTTTCCACATAAACCTTTCACAATAAAGCTGAAGATCCTGTTGAGATTTTTCAAAATAAACTGAAATGATGACAAACACAAAGACCAGTCAAAACAAATGGAGGACCTTATTTCTAAATGAGGAGCTACCTCTGTAGCATGGACATGATTTGGTTCTGAAAAGTCTGACACAGACCAGAAAACTGTACTATGCAAAATATGCAGGAAACCGGTCCCCACCGGCCCCCAAACACTGCAAACCTCTTCTACCACAGACGCAAGAATCACGTGAAAGAGTGTGCAGAGAGTTTACGGGTGAGAAGCAAAAAAAGAGCCGTCAGGCGCTCCAAATGTTAGAACAGACTTTTCCCCGACGCACGGCGTGTAATAAATACTCACAAAGACAATGGCGGCCGTTACAACTTGTGCCTAAAAATGTACAGTTTCATGCATCGGTCAAAACACTCGACTCCAGGTACACGACGCCCAGCTGGAAACACTTTGAGTCGAGTTGGCTGAGATTCACAGAATTTACAGAAAATGTAACATTTTTGTGATTTATATCGTTTTCGGGACAATAAATGTCGTATATCGAAATATGAGATTTTGGTCATATCGCACAGCCCTACCAAAAAGACCAAAGTTGGTGGTTATTTCCTCTGATGTTCAGCGCCAGTCATGAGCCCTTTATGATGCTGTGCAAGTGGAACAATAATTGCTTGATGCTCAGATTAAAAATAAAAATTATAATTCTCTGAAAGCACACAATAGCTGATTCAAGACATTTAAGCTGTAGGTGCAGAGTCTCTGCTTCCTAGTTTGCTATTTTCTGCTCAGCTCTCACAGAGTACTCTCCTCTACAGCACCTATCATAACTTGTTGGGTTGAATGTGTTCATACAGAGCAACCTTTATAGGGCTTTCTTAGTCCTGAATTATGGCAAGCAGTTGTAGCCGTCCTCGAGCCTCTCTGACAGCAAGATCAATAAGACTCGGCGAATGTCACGCAGGAAGCCATTTCAGTTCTAACTGGTGACATAAAAGAGCCCCCAGGCTGCCATATTGGCCCAGAGACCCCCGCTGCTCGCGGCTCCGCTCGCTTCCTTGTGAACCACCGCAGGGAAATCACCTTTCAAATAGTGACACACTCATCTCCTGTGAAATATATATGCAGCGCCACGTAATGAAGAGGTGCATATGCACAGTGGCATTTCCACTGCCGTCTGAAGACCTTCAGCACAAAGTAAAATATAGTCCCCTGGTGTCAGAGCTTTGATAAAGATGAATGGAGTCATTGTGACTGTAATAAGATAAAGGTAGTATGTGTTGACATTTCTGTTGGAATGGTGGAATAACATCAGGGCAGCTCTCAGAAGTACACAGTGATAAAGAAACCTGGGAGATGTAAGCCGGTGACATTTTTATCCATGTGGTTAACAAAGCTGAGTTTATATCGGCTTGTAGTAAAGCCAGCTATACATGTGCAAACTAGAATCATTAACTTAGTCTGCTACTGGGTCTTAGTGTTTTTTTAATTATCATATATTTCTTTCAATGTGTAACCAGTTGCAGTAGTTGTTGTTTGGATAAAAGAGATATTCCTGAATAGTGGAATTGTAAAGCGCTTTGGGCGCCTAGAAAAGCGCTATATAAATGCAATCCATTATTATTATTACACAATATTTTCACAGACCGTCCTTTAAGGTGTCGCCGATAAATACAACAAAATAAAATGATACGACCAATACAAAAACTGTGGTAATTTAAAAATATAATAATAAACGTGAATTAACTGTGTAACTTTATTAGCAGCGTCCTCCTGAAATGCGCCAACAACATTGAGAGTAACGTCCTCCTCTCTGCCCGTTAATGCGCTCTGGTCGCTATGGTAACGCGCAAATATTTCTTTCAAAATAAGATGCACGACTACAACACAGGAAAAGACCCAGGGAAACCAAGTTAACGATAAAAACCCTGAAAACCATAAATGTCACACCCGAGCCTCAAACGACTCACAGACCACTACCGGACCGTGGCCCAGGGGTTGGGAACCGTTGTGTTAGGCAACAGAACCAGTGCTGCAATAAAGAACCAGCAGTACCAGCAGAACTACAGAACTAGAACAAGAACATGAATGAAAATCCTAAAACTCAAAATATTGAAGAAATTGATTATGATTCTGAAGTGGGCTTATTTGTTCCTATCCGATTATTAAGTGATGACGTGACGAATCCTACTTCCGGGCCTAAAGTAGTCTGCATTTAATATGGCTTTTGTGTTGTTAACATGTTTAATGTTTTGTATTTTCTTCTATTTAATCTCAAAAAGCTCCTAAAACAGTCAGTGATCACTGTTGACCTCCCTCGGCTTTTATTACCGCTAATCATTTATTTAAGCTCAGTTTCTAAAACCTTAGGATGTAACTACAGCCCAGCCCATGCAGCAGTATATGAATGACTAACCTCGTATTGTGGATCAGTTGTTCTCCTGGCTGAAGTTTGGTCCTTTTACAGCATCCTGCCATGCGATTACATTTGTTCCTGACCACCGAGAACACTCACGTTAACTTTTATCGATTGGGAAAAAAGTTAGCTTGTTTATGCTATGCTAACATAGCTGTGTCGCTAGCGGTCACGTAGCACATCACTATATACCAGCTAGCCAAACTTCAGTAACCCTACAAACGTCACTGCTGTTTAGTTTTCTGTCTTCATTTATGTTGGAAGTGATAACAGAGCTATATGTTTTAATTTGTTTCCAAAACCCCGCAGTCAGGACATGCTATATTGTATTTAGATAGAAGCTAGCGAGCTAACTTCCTGCTCACTTCTAACTCCGTTAAATGTCATAAATTCTGTTTTCATGGATGCCTGGATGTTAAACTCAATTGTTACACCTGGTAGAGCAGAACACTGATCAGTTTATTAAAGATGAAAGACTTTAGACAGTTTTTCAACTCTCAGTAATGCCATAGTGATCGTTTGATATATGGAGCTGCAGCGGAGTTTAGGACCAGACACGGCTAGTGACGTCAGACTGAACGATCGGATACTCTGGTGAAATAAACAGATATGTCTGATTCTATGCATTATTTTTTTAAATGTATATATTTATATGTAACGTTAATATGCAGTTGTGTGGTTTGGGATCGGTGTGTAGTATTATAAATCGTTCCTTTTAAACTATAAAAAAAATCCTGTATCAGGATTTGTGGTTTTCTTTCATCTTTTTTCTGAAATACATCAAAACAAATTATTTGTTTTATATTCTTTGTGACTCGTTTCTTCAAAAACAGATAAAATAAGGTAAGACTTTGAGAACTAAACTTAGGAAAGGGCACCTCGAGTACATCTGCTTCAGAAAGTTACAGACTACATTGTCTAACAAAACTTTATGTAGGACTTAAAGCAACCTTATGCCCACCCACAGCAGTTCATAGAAAGCCCTTCCTGATGCAGGTCTGTTCCTGCTTCAAAGGGAGTTCTTCCATCTTACTGCCATCAAGTGCTAGCTCACTCATCGTCTTCATTGTTCGGGGTTTTCTTTCTATGATGGTCAGCTATGGTTAGACTTCGTCCTCTGTTTTTGTTATGAGTTTATGCAAACTCATAACAAATGTTTTTGTTATGAGTTTCCGAGTGTGACTCAGAATATGAAGAAATGACGACTGATGTGAAATTTATTTACATTTTTGTGTTTCAGGTCTGGTGAAGCTGGGTGTCCACTGTGTCACAAACCAGAAAGTTGCCATAAAGATTGTCAACAGAGAAAAGCTCAGTGAGTCAGTTCTTATGAAGGTAAGACCAATTTTACCCTCTGTGTATGCAGTCATCCCCGGCTCATGTGGTTTAGTTGGGGTTCTAATTCATCACCTGGTTCCCGGTCATGTCAGTGGGATTTGGAGAGAAAAGCAAAATCATTGGCCGTGTCTTGTCTGTCATGAGTGCATTGTCCCATGTACAGGAGTTAGGAGTTTGATGCACTGTTCTTTTTTCTATGTGAATACTATTTAGCATTGCATGTTTTCCAGATTTTTTGTGGTAATTCTTACAACATGAAAATGTTCAAGTCCTTAGATTTCTATAACTACTTTTTTGCAAAGCTGCTATTGGCAAATATTCACTTTAGACACCCACAGGAGCAGGAAATAGACCAGAACACAATGCAGGTACAGTGCATTTCTCTCTACATTTCAAATATAAAAACCTCAGTTTCTCGTGTACTTTCTCCGTCGCCTCTCTGTACAATGAAGGCGAATTTGGTACTTTACTTCTGTGGGGAGGTTTTGCACCTATGTAATTGTCAGACGTCGTTGCCCACATTTATGCTTGTGTGTGGTCACTTATTAAAAACTGTGCGGTCATGTCGTGGAGTTTTATTTGCAGTCCCAGCCGATAGGAGAAAAAAAGCATTGGGCCTTTTTTCCCTCGTCAGTCTTGTTGTTTTTGTTTTGTGTTTGTCACATCGTGTCCCTCTCGGTACTTTCAGCAATCTCTTTCCTGCTGACATTTCTTCTATATTTATGATTATTACTCTTTATACCGAGATGATGTGATGAACCCTGCTTCCAGGTCCAAACTACTCTGTGTTTATTAAGGCTGTTGTGTTTTTAACATGTTTTAATGCTGACATGTTCACTGCCAGCCATTCCCTCCTCTGTCTGTCTGGGGGTTGCCCCTGTAGCTTTCTCTAATCTTTCGCGCCTCGGCTTTATTTCAGAAGAAGCCGAGGCCCTGTTGTCATGGCAACAGGCAGCTATTGGCTCAAATTGTAACCGTTGCATTCTCACACAACAAAATTTAACCAGCCACCTAAAAATATAGTACCAAACCCAGATGGGATTTGAAGGAGGTGCATGTTGAAAGCATCACCGAGGCGCCGCTCCTCCTGCTTCCGTTGGCATTTTGAAGAGACCCCATCTCGTCCCATTTTGTTTGACATTTTCAGATGTGCTGCAGGTTCCCTTTTTTTTGTGTCTCTCCTTTCCTTTGCTCCAAACTTAGCGAAGCATTGGATTTATTCTGTCGAGGTTTTGCACACGAACGTCTCTTTTGTTCACCGTACAAGACACATTTACATTTCCCTTGTTCGTCGTTAGACGCCGGATCACCCAAATCATTTCCATATAAATACATTTTGTTTTCTTTTTGTCATCTCAGATTTTTATCCATGACTGATAAAGTTGAAAGAATTTCCACTGGCTTTACTAAACACACCAATATGAGAGAAAAGGGCGAGGTTACTGGCAGCAGTAGTTCTACAGAGATAGCGGTGTATTTTAAGGCTGTGTGAATTATACAGGACTCAACCTGCTTCCCTTGCGGGGATGGTGTCTGTTAGTCAGCATCTGGACTAGTGAAAGTCATCTGACTCTAGAGGACAGTGATGGTGCCATACTACTACACAGGCCGACAAATAGTTAACTTTATATGCTTGGTGAGTACAAAATGTTTGATAAGCAGCTGAATAGCTCGGGGACCGAGTAGTCCCTGTTGTAGTTCCTTGCACTGGTCTCCTCCAGGTGCTCCACTTTCAACCTTTCAGAGACTAATTAACTAGCCAATCAAGTGATGGCGTGGTGGTACAACGGTTAGCACTGTCGCCTCCCAGAAAAAAAAATGGCTTCCAGTTGAAACTTTGTGGCTGGCCTTTCTGTTTGAGCTCATGTTCTTCCTGTTCTTCCAAAGGTTTCATCCCAAAGTCCAAAGACTTGGATCTTAGGTTAGGTTCGTGATTGTAAATCAGATTTGGATGTGGATGGGAATTTGTTTGCTCACCCAGCTGGGATTGGGTCCAGGGAAGTTGGATAAGCAGTGGATGAATAAATGATGAAAGGATTACAATAAGCATAATAATGCTAAAAATTTAGCAAAACTATCTAATAAATAAGAATTTAGCAGCCAAACTGTTAATCACATTTTTAATAAACCGGTCATCCCCCTGAAGTGTGTGCCATACACAGTATATAAGATGGATGTTGCTGCTGGTTTCTGAAATATCATTTTGAAGATGAACCCTTCCATCACTGTCATCTTTGTGTTTGGATGTTGGATCTGACTGTGAAAATGCGTGCTTATTGGCCAGTGACATGTCAGTCACTAACTAATGAGCTCATCCTGAATAATCCTGTGCATGTGAAATGCAGGAGTGTTAAACTGTGCTTGGGTCACACATAGGCCAATTTAATTAAAAAAAAAAAAATCCCTTTTTGTTAGTTTAAAGATCATCCTGACAGGGTTCATGATTAAGAAACCTTTTAAAATCACACATTAAAGTTATTCCATGTTTAGTAATTTGGTAATAATAATTTGTCAAGCTCTAGAAGTATACTGCTAAATTACTGCGCATTTTCATTGTCGTGCTTTTAGAAGGTCGGTTCTGGTCCTAAGGGGTTTTGACTAGCTGCCATATCCGTACCTACTGCACCCCAACAAGTTTGGATTATATAAATTGACCATAGATGTGACATGGTCGTCTGTTTTTGTGGTGGTCCTGTGCTGGACTGGTAGTCTGTGCAGAGTCCATACTTTTCACCCAACGTAATCTAGAATGAGAGCCTGCATTCTCTCAGGAAAACTGTGCAAATTTAATTATTGAAAATATAATAATATTTTTATGTTTTAAAAGCAAGAAAATAAGTTAAATAAAAACAGAAACTAAATAGACATTTGTAATAGGGCTGTACGGTAATACCGGTACAATGTTAGGCAACGATAAGAAAATGAAATATCACGATAGAATATGGGTATAACGCGCATGCGCAGTGCCTTTGTTTTCATACGCACATGGCTGTTTGTTGAGTGAAACATGAACCAGAATTGGTTTGTAAAAATGCTGCCACTTCAGTGATGTGGAACTGGTTTGGTGTTTGTCCGTCAGATACACAACAAAGCACATTTTTTTTGTAGAACATGCAAGCAGCCGTCGTTATTGCCGTATTTGTTGGACTAAGGTGCTCTTAAATCTGGGAGTTATCTGGGTCCTAAACTCCCTCCGTTTCAGGTCCCAAAGTCAAACGAACACTGCAGCATCACTGAGAGTTAAAAACGGTCTAAATTCTTTCATCTTTAATAAAATGATCAGCGTTGCTGCTTTACCAGGTTTAACTATGAAGTTTAACATCCAGGCATCCATGAAAACAGAATTTATTACATTTAACGGAGTTAGAAGTTAGCAGGAAGCTAGCGGAAGTTAGCTCGCTAGTTTTGCTAGTTACCTAAACATGATATAGCATGTTCTGACTGAGAGATTTCTGAAAAAATTCAAACGTACAGCTCTGCTATCACTTCCAACATAAATGAAGACAGAAAACTAAATAGCAGTGACGTTTGTAAGGTAACTGAAGTTGAGCTAGCTGGTATATAATGATGTGCTACGTGGTGGCTAGCGACACAGCTATGTTAGCATAGCATAAACACAGTGAAGCTGCAGGATGAACGCTAACACTTTTCCACTCGATAAAAGTTAACGTGAAGGTTCCCGATGGTCAGGGACAAATGCAATCGCATGGCAGGATGCTGTAAACGGACCAAACTTCAGTCAGGAGAACAACTGAGATAATCCATCCACAATACGAGGTTAGTCATTAATATACTGCAACAACACGGGAATAGAACAGCTGCGATAGAATACAGCATTAATGAATCAATGGTACAGAAGTCGAGGAAGCAAAAAGAATGAGTTGAATAAAGTTTGATTTATCAGACTGCTTTGTTTTGCTTAATGTGCCTAATAATCCCGTGCACCTTATGGTCCGAAAAATACATATTTGACTTTTTTATTTGGCACACTGCAGTTTAATGTCGCAAAGCACCTCTTTTTAACTTCAGTGGATTTTTTTTTTTTTTTATTATTATTAACATTTTCCCCTATCTACCTCATGGTCCTTAGTGGCCTTTGTTGTGAACTAACATGCACTCCATGCAAAGATGCTATAGTGTGTATATCTACCACCAATGCACGGTTCTGGTGGGATGAGCAGCCTGACATTTATAGCAATGCTTCGGAGATCAACACCTTACACAAGACTCACCATCGTCCCGCCTAGCACCCACATGTCTGTCCTGGCTTTACACTGGCGTCGCGCTGGTTTTAAAGGAGCGTGTTGTACAGGAAGCACAGGTTACTAAGAGATGGAGGACAGAAACGGCTCAGGACAGGATAATTAAAACAATAATAGTGCATGCCAATCTCACACTCACACAGACTTTGACAGTATAGCTGTGTGCTGTGGCCTACTACCTTTACTGTTGCCTCATTGCTGGTATTAAATGGTACTGGGAGACTCAATTTTGACATCATCAGTTATACATTAAAATCTGATGAGACATAAACCTAATCAAGTCTTTAAGATTAAAAACCAAAAGAACATTCCACGTAATCTCGATCTGTGGCCCGGAGATGTCTGTGTGTGCCTCCCCAGACTATCACTGACCCACCATCAACCTGGTCATACTGAGAAGGCAGCACAACGTCCTGTCACATGTGACATGTGCTCAGGGTGAACTTGCTCTCATCTGTGAACAGCACAGGGAGCCGCTGGTGTACCTGCCAATTCTGGTATTCTATGGAAAATGTCAGTCGGGCTCCACAGTGCTGGGCAGTGAGCACAGGACCCACGGGTTTCCCAACCACCGTGGCACATACTTGTGCCGTGAGAAGTGTTCAGGTGCGCTGTGGAAGATTATCTGGTTCCACCTGATTAGTACTCTAAGCCAGCGGTCCCCAACCCCCGGGCCTCGGACCGGTACCGGTCCGTGAGTCGTTTGGTACCGGGCCGCGAGAGTTGAGGCTCAGGTGTGAAATGTATAGTTTTCAGGGTTTTTATCGTTATTCAGCGTTATTTTGTTATCGTTTTTATCGTTTACTTGGTTGTCCTGGGTCTTTTCACGTGTGTTATGAATAAATCTTCTTTTTTTCGGTACCGGTACTAGTTTTATTTTATTGTATTTATCCGCGACATCTTAAAGGCCGGTCCATGAAAATATTGTCGGGCATAAACCAGTCCGTGGCGCAAAAAAGGTTGGGGACCGCTGCTCTAAGCAACCAGCGTGAGTAACAGGCAGAACAATTACATTGTCTTCCACTAGAGGGCAGTAAAACTGCCCTCTAGTGGAAGACAATGCTCTAATTCAACGGGTTGCTAAATGCCAGAAAAACAGAAGAAGACAAAGAAGAAATGACATAATAGTCATGCTGTGAGATGATGCAGCACGAATAGCAATAGATAAATATTTGAAAAGAGGAAGTAGTCCGTCTGACGTGGTCCTGGAGAAAACTCTGATCCAGATGAGGGCCCTACCATGAGTAGTGGTCAAAAGAAACCAGCCAATTCCGCTATACCTGGTGCGTGGAGAAAAATGATCAATGTGCTTTTCGGGACATTTTTGTTTGGTGTCGTGTGATTTTTGTAATGTGAAATATGTGCCGTGGCTCCAAAAGGTTGGGAAACACTGCACTAGAGAGTGTTGGGCTCTCAGTCCACCCTTCAGGAAGTCTGTTTCTGATTGTTTGGTCAAAGACATTGACACCAGTAGCCTGCTGGAGGTGTGGGGCTCTGGCAGTACTCATCCTGTTCCTCCTTGTACAAAGGAGCAGATACTGATCATGCTGATGGGTTATAGGTCCAGCGTGTCTCCTGAAATCTCCATGCTCTTGAGACTGTGCTGGAAGGCAACAGGACACCTTCTGGCTTTGGCACGTTGCAGCATTTTGGAGTCGTTGGACTACCTGTGCAACCTCTGAAGGGTCCAGGTATGATCTCGTGCTAGCAGTGGTACCACTGATCCTAGCCAAACGCAAAACCATTCAAAAAACAGAAAAGATGATGGGAAACCAAAGCAGCTAAGATGGATCAACAACTCCCTTAACTGACCAGATCACATGTCAGTATCTCAGAAGTTAATTTGACCCGATGCTGATTAAACTTGTTTCTTGTATTTTTTAACAGTGTATATAAATTGAATGAAGACAAATAGTCATTACATGTTGCTACGTTGTAAAGGCACATTAGCATTACTGCCACCTGTTTGCATATTTAACAGTCACATGATGTTGCTGTCATGTTTGTCCATGAGATTATGCTGTTGTCTCTGGGAGCATGGGGAAGACTGGGTGAAGGTCCAGGATTTTAGAAATAGAAACAGTTTATTGACATTGCAAATTTATAAAATATGATTCATTTGTTTTGAACAACTTCTCTATTGCCTTTGCTACACTGAAACGATTGTGTTTGGGGGGAAAAACATAATCGAACCACCTGAAAATGAAACTTTCATGAATGTGTCGTTCAATTCATTGCAACAATACGTAGCAATGACACTTTAGAATGATGTTGTTTTGGTGATATTTGAATCAGTTCATTACAGCTAATTCTGTTTAATCCATTTAGTCCATCGCCTATCCTCTGGTCCAGCTGGTATCAACAATGGTAGCGTACAATGTAGACATTTTTACCAAGTGCTTTTTCTGTCTCTGCTTCATTTGCTGACTCTTGTCCTGTGGGAGCACTCGTGTTGTAAGCGTGAAAATACAGAAACAGCATGTGGACAGGGAGGGTGATTGTGTGTGTGTGTGTTGGATTAAATCTCTTTTTCCACTGAAGTGCAGTGGATCGTTGGCTAACCTCTTCAGAGGTTGAATTGGGCCTCCTCATGCCTGACCGGACTCATTTCATCTTCTCAACGTGTGGTTGGTTGTGTTAATGGTGTCAATGCTGTCTTAAAGTGTGTTTATTCTGCACACAGCCGCTGTTGCGTGTGTGTGTGTTAGGCTTGTTTTACCATACTTGTGGGGTCTGAAAGTCAGTGGCTCACCTTTTGCATTGGGACCAAAATGCCCCCCGACATTAAAAGGAAAACAAAAAAGGGGGAAAAAGAAAGTGTGAGGGCTTTGGGGTATGTTTTATATGAAGAAGATGATTGTAATTATTCTTACTTTATTCACTATTATTTCTTCAGTCTGGGAGTAGGCTAACTGGGCCTTTCTTGAACAGTTTTGATGTTTGTTTGTTTGTTTTTTATGTAAGGGCATGAACCTTATTCTTCCCGTATGTCACCTAAAAGTCCGCTCAAGCCCAACCCAACATTTCCAAAGGGAACTGAAAACTTCACAGCTGAAAATAAGTGTCTGACATTTCAGATGATATGATCCCGGCCAAACTAATGCACTTTTCACAACTCCTTATCAATCATGTAATTAGTTTTATAACTTGGATTTGGCTGTTATAGCTCTAACCACTGGTTCTCTCCCAAATAATGAAAATAATCTCATTCATAGTCAACATATTATGCCATTTCTGAATGTCACCATTATGCACAAGGTGTCTTTTTGTCTTTCTGTGTCACTGCCTTGATGAACTATGGATAGTGATGGTGGATAGGGCTGTGCCAAAATCTCATATCCCGATATAAGACATCTATCGTCCGATAACGATATAAATCACAAAAATGTTACATTTTCTGTAAATTCTGTGAATCTCGGGCAGCTCGACTTGCGTGAAGTGTTTCCAGCTGGGCGTCATGTAGCTGGAGTCGAGCGTTTTAACCGATGCATGAAATGATACATTTTTAGACATAATTTGTAACGGCCGCCGTTTTCTTTGTGAGTATTTATTACACGGCGTGCTGCGGGGAAAAGCCTGTTCTAACGTTTGAGTCTAAGGTTTATTTTTTAGCACCTGGCGGCTGTTTTTGCTTCTCATCCGTAAATAATCTGCTCTTTCACATGATTCAGTTTATTTTGAAAAGTCTCAACAGGATCTTGAGCTTTATTGTGAAAGGTTTATGTGGAAAATAAACAAGCGGACACGCGATGGTGTTACCGTCGTTGTTGCTAACGACAACGCATGAAAACAGGCGCTTGTCTGTAGTGTGGTTATATTAAATATAAGAGAAAGAGAGAACTTTAAGAAATTAATATAGCCACTACAGTGACCATCAAAACCATGAAAAAATATTGCCGTAAACAGTTTATTTTGCGACACCACGAAACAAATGATAGCGTAAAATGCAACGATAGACGTTTTTATATCGTCATCCGATACATATTGTTATATCGAACAGCCCTAATGGTGGATGTCAAGATATAAGCCCATAATGTTCATGAATGAAGGTTAGAGTGGTGTCTGTGGAATAAGTAGGTGTAACAGATAGGAGACCCTGGTTTGTGTCCCACTTGAACTTTTGGGTTTCGCTTGGTTGATGTGGGGCATTAAACAGTACTTATAGCATCTTTATATATAGAAAATATCATGGTTTTATTTAAAATACATTTATTTCATTGAAAAATTATGAATTGGAAGCACGTCATGCAGCTCTGCCAAAGGATGCCTTCTGCACAACTGAAACACACTAAAGGGATTAAGCCTGAACGAATATATTAGTTGTTAAGAAACAAGGAAACTAAGTTTGTCTGACCTGGAGATGGTGCTGGCTGTGCAACTGGTACAAAACAAAGTCATCTTTAGGTAATATTGATAGAAATGCTCATAAATTCATATAACAGTTTATGTGTTTGTCAGATTCTCCCGTCTGTCTTATGTCGGTAAGTAAGAAAAGCTATTTTTAGAGATTTGAAACAAAAATTTCATTTTAAGAAGCGAAGACCAAACATTTTTGGGTAAATTAGGCTCCTTTACTGGGATGGTGCTTTTGTACCTGCGCGACCTTTAGCCTGTCATCATTCAGAATGAGTGAACCTCTCGAGTGACACGGCAGCGACGGAGCGGACAGCAGATACGTGGAATTGTTCTGACTGTAGTCCTCCACATAGGACAGCGTCTACCCTTTAACTGTGATTAACCACTGACCTTCATCCGCTCACTGTCACATCAGCCAGCCCGCGCTCCGCATGATTGTTGCTCATGTATTCTGATTGATGCCGCTGCACAGTGAGGAGGCTGTGAAGGCTGCTGGCTTCGTCTCACTTATCACGAAGATGTCTGCAGGGAAACAACTGGGCACACCGCCTGATAGTTATCCAGCAGCTCTGGCAGCAGAGACGCTCCCTGGTGATCACTGAGATGCAGACATCTCCTCTGACTTTAGTGCTTTTCTTCTGTTATTTTTTATTTTTTACTCTTCTTTTCTTTCCTCCTCCATTCCGATCTTTTCCCGCTTCCTTTCCATTTTTCTGCATTCTTTCCCTTTTATCTTGTTACTTTTGTTTTTCCTTTTCTTCACATTAGATATATTTGTGATGTATTTGTATCACCACTCTATACATCTGCATTGCTTCATAAACTGCTTCATTGTTCTGTCTCTTCTGTTGGTTCACACAAAACAGTCATCGTCAGGACTAGCGGTTTGATTGTGGGATTGTGATTGGATACTGGAGTGGACTGGGCTTTTCGCTCTTCCAAGATCACCGAGACATCATAGCAACAGATGGCGGTTTGATTACCGAGTAAATGTTCCAATCTATTGCCACTTGTGCCCCTCAGCCCTGCATCATGTTTCAGTTAAATAGAGATTTGGAAGCAGCAGTGGTGATAATTCATTAAGAGTATCTATCAGGTGTGGAGGCGTCAACTGGAGGAGGAAGTTGGCATCAGTCAGGAGCTCTGAGCCCTAATGAATCAGTAGTAGAGATGGACCGATCCGATATCACGTATCGGTATCGGTCCGATACTGACGTAAATTACTGGATCGGATATCGGAGAGAAATAAAAAATGTAATCCGATCCATTAAATATCAAAAAAGCACCTCACAAAACTTGTGACACGGCGTAACTCGCCTCATAACCGTAGCACGTCGCAGCAGTGTGCTCACGTGATAGAGCAGCTGTGTGTATTTGTAGCTTCGCTACCAAACCAGCATTTCATCTCCGAGGAAGTTTTCCCAGAGAGAAGTAAAGCAAGTGTGTAAGTTCATCTCTGAATGTCTGTAAAGCATTCCAGCGTTAAGCTTAACAACCGATATATGGAGCGACTGCCTCTTCTTGCTACTACTTCAATCATGAAGCTGATCAATGATCAGCTGATCAGCTTTTCTGTCGTGAGTCCGTCTCTCTTCTTAGTTTTTGTCCCACTTTGCACCAGAAAGAGGAAACCAGCGGCTGAACAACAGCAGCACGTTTAAGCTTGATAAGCTGTTGTTAGAATTTATTTAATATTACTTTCTACACCAGGATCTTTTTTTACGCAGCTGACGGCTGGTAACTGTGCAGGGGCGGATCTAGCAAAGTTTAGCCAGGGGGGCCGATAGGGCATGAACAGGGAAAAGGGGGCACAAAGACATACTTTTCTTTCTTATTCTCATTTAAAATGTCGAGCTTTTAATAAATAATTTTTCGACTCTTACACCCAAAGTTTTAATCTGATGTAAAATGTATAGAAGTCCATTACTGTATATAGTAACTGTTAAGTCTAATATACCCTAGTAAGCTATACTACTTTTTCCTTTGGGAAGATACCATCTGTGCAGTCTGCAGTTCTGTTGAAGAAAGATGTTGAATCTATTTAATTATTCTTGAAAAATAATTTAATTCTGGGCATTTTTTTCACACTGCATCAAATTAAAGTTGATTACATCGATTAAGCATCATGAGGTGGAGGGTGGGGGGTTTCCTATTTTTTTTGCTGGGAGTTTTAGAGCCCTATTAGTTAGGTTTCTTTCTAGTTATTTCTGCTAAGTACTCTTTAAAATACCAGAATAGGGAGGATGGAGCAGGTTTAAGTTTATTAGATTGATCAGTGTTGCAGAACTATGAAATATTTTGGGTGCAGTGTGTTTTTTGCATACAGGTATAACAGAATAGCTTTAGTGTTGTTGTTTATTTAAACTTGAGTATGAACTTATACAAAATGCAGCAAGATATTAAAAAAACAGTTTTATTGATTAAAAAACACTGTATCGGATTCATATCGGTATTGGCAGATATCCAAATTTATGATATCGGTATCAGACATAAAAAAGTGGTATCATGCCATCTCTACTCAGTAGTATGTAGTATGAACCTCTTGAGATTTTAAATAAAGAAGCAGTTGGGCTGCCAGAAAAAAATGTGGTCAGTGCTCAAGTCATCCCTGCATCTTTATTTTTCTACTATATGATGTCATTGAGAGCACAGACACCTCTGACAACAGAAGCCCAGCTCATCAAACCTTCTGCTTATGAGAAACAGCCAAGACGAATAAAGTTGGCTCAAAGAGTAGCATTAAAGAAGGAGGAGCTAAAGCCACTGTCAGCCTGCATCAAGGCCCAGTGTGTGATACACAGCGACTATTTTTGAACGATGAGTCATGGAAAGCTCAGGTCCCAGAATAAAAATCCAGAGCTTTAAATGAGCAGAAGAGGTTGTTAGAAATACCAACAGCAATATATTTTTAAATTCTGTCTTTCAGATAAAGATAAGGCTCGAAAACGACTTTTAAGGGTTCAGCTTAGAGATACTCCATCTCTGACTGACGGTGTCCAAGATATGAATGTGTTCTAAAGCTATAATGGCTTTACATTAATGCATCATTAATGTTAACTCAATTTAAAGCCGACACTTCTTTGTGTCTTATAGGCTGCATTATGCATGCTCTAACTTGATAAAAGCTGATATGCTAATGCCTTTTTGATGACACTGAGCAAAGCTGGAGACCTCAATGGAGAGGATGAGGCAAAGTTAATTAAGTTGAGCGGAGATGGTGGTTGAAGGATAGACGAGTCTCCGACGTGATCAGAGTAACAGCGTTTCACCTGTGCTGCCGCTCGCTTTTACTCCCACCCCACCCCCAGCCCATCTACGTGCCTTCACACTTTATTACCGCACATTAAAAAACCATATGGGTCGTAATCGAGCTTAATAAATGTCAGCGTCGTAGCTCGCACGGGGACGGCCGGGGTTCAACGTCTGTTTGTCTTGTACATGAGTTTAATTAGCCTCTGCCATGCTACAGTGTGTGCACGATTGTGTGAGGAGATGAAAATGAGGCTAATTAGATGTGATAGCAGGAGGCTGGGCTGATGTGCTGCACCTGCAGCCATCCTGCTTTGAGAGCGCTTGTGGGAGGTGGGAACATGCACACCTCGTTACCTGAAGTGTGCTGACCAAAGATTGCATCGCCATAATGTTACAAATACTGACCAGTGAAAGATATAACACCAAGACGTGCACCTCCTACCTGAACATTGTTGCAAACTAAGCACAATGGTGGCATTTACACTGTCCTGTGGGAAAGTGCAACTAGACTGACGAACAACAATTCATGGCATTGGCCTCCCAACACATCAGATAGCAATCCAAACAATCATCATGTGCCAGGACAAGCCTGATCCACTGGGACCTCTCTCCATATCCCTGACAACGGAAAGGATCTGATGGAGAATTTGTCAGAACAAGTTCCCGGGAGAACCCCAGAGCTCCTGGCTTCATTCACGCTCCAACTGGTCAGAGCTGTTACGAGAAGCACACAATATTTAATCCTGGTAGTTTTAATGGCTGATTGTTCCACAGACAAATCGATGAGATGACGACAACAAAACATTTGCAGTAAGGTTAGGGTTAACCGCCACCAACATTAGCAGGACGCTTACATTAGAGCTGCTTATTGTGTGTTTTGTTTGGGTTTCTGGCAATGTGTGGAATTACCACGATTAGGGAGGGGATAGGCTAACATATGAAACAGGACATTTCAACAAAGTAACTATATTCTAATTATAACTTATTTAAGCGGTAACTGTAACAGAATACAAATAAATGGTAAATGGCCTGTATAGCGCTTTTACTAGTCCCGCCTAGGGACCCCAAAGCGCTATACACACCCATTCACACACTGGTGGAGGCAAGCTACATTGTAGCCACAGCCACCCTGGGGCGCACTGACAGAGGCGCCATCGGCCCTTCTGGCCAACACCAATAGGCGGCAGGTGAAGAGTCTTGCCCAAGGACACAACAACCGAGACTGTCTAAGCCGGGGCTCGAACCGGCAACCTTCCAATTACAAGGCGAACTCCCAACTCTTGAGCCACGGTCGCCCTCATATTTTGTGTTTTAAATACGTAACGCTGGTACTCCATTCCTCCTCAACACTGCCAGCAGGCAAGATTTTTGAACGTTGGCATATTTTCCACACAATTCCTGAACTTCCAGCTCTGTCACAGCAAAAGGAGTGAGCCGTGTGGGAGAAATAAATGAGGATCCATGTGAAGGTGGTTTATTGTAACATAAAACACAAGGGGAAAAATGGCAAAACAGAGCTAAAGCTAAACTATACTGGAACAAAACTAAACTACAAAACAGCAAACCAGAACACGAACATGAGTCAGCAGAGGCATATGGAGGTTGATAGCAGGGAGAACACACAGTAGATTCACAGACAGACCAGCGACCAGTGCACCAGTAGACACGACTTAGGCTACGTCCACACGTACCCGGGTATTTTTGAAAACGCAGATTTTTCTATGCGTTTGCACCTTTCGTCCACACGTAAACGGCGTTTTCGGTCACTGAAAACGGAGATTTTTAAAAACTCCAGCCAGGGTGGATATTTTCTAAAACTCAGTTTTTGCATTTACGTGTGGACGAGAAAAACGGAGAAAACACAGCGTCAAAGGTGTGCGCATTTTTTGACGTCACACTGTGCGCCACGTTATTGTTTCGGTGAGATGAATTTCTACAATACTGTTACTGTTAATTGTTCTCTCTGCAGTGTTTAAATGCTTACATATACACACAGTTACTGTCCCTCCACACATACGACTCGGTTCTGCTTCTATGCCCCAGCTTTGTTTACTTTTTCCCACCGAGGCTTCTAGACTTCTGATTGGCCAACATTTCTGCACGGTTAGGAATATATCGCCACCTGTTGCTTTGGCATGTTCCTAGCAGCGTTTTCCTTTATTTCTGCGTTTACGTGTGGACGGGATTATTTTTTAAAATGAAAACAGAAAATCTCCGTTTTCAAAATACCCGTGTACGTGTGGACGTAGTCTTAAATAGACATAGAAGAACACAGGGAGGAACACAGCTGGAAGTAATTGACAAGACGAGACAAGGGAGACAAACTGAATACACTCACATGAGACACAGACCTTCACAATAAAACAGGAAACCCCTTCACAAAGACACAGAAGTGAACCTACACTAAACATAAGACACAAACCCTAAAAAAACAGAAACAGAGAATTCTAATAATAATCAACAAAGCACAGAAAATAATCCATAATGCAAAAATAAACCAAAACATAAGAAACTCAGACCCAGAACGTGACAGTTACCAGCATTGACAACGCAGGCAGCTTCAGATATGAAGTAAGATTTGTTTTTCATTTTCTTTCTTTCTTTCTTTTTTATTGGAAATGCAAATAAATGTAGAAAAACTTGATTGCATTTTATATTATCTTCCACAGACCATGTGACCATTGTGAGGAAAAGTTTTTACATTTAACACTTTGTGACCAGAACGTTGTCCAGCGGGAAAAAGAAGCTTTTTTCTCTCATTTCTTAACTTTGTAATCCGAGTCCGATAGCTAGCCTGTTGTTTTTTGTTTTTCACCATCACACAGTAAAGCTCTGTACTGCACACCAATAGTAACTGCTTTACAGCTGATTTTAACCTTATCATGTCAGCATATTTGCAGATTCTTTCAGTATTACTGTTGACATGGATATTTCTCTTTACTAATCTTGACTTCCAAATATGACAGCAGCTCGCCTGCTATTCTGAAAAGCCATTTAATTAACCCTTTAAGACCTACCATAGAACCAAGTTCACCAGAGCTTATATTATATTTTTACATGCTGTGGAGCCATTTTTGGGAGCATTTCAAGTTGCTATACATCAATACAACCATTATAGCCCAGATTTTAATAATATGCATGCATTAAGTGCATAGTAATTACATAAATTGCAACAAAGTGCAATAAACTACAAAAAAATTGAAAATCGTTTTTGCTTTTTTAACATATATTTCTAGTTAGAGAAATTTAAGAGGCTTATCCCTCAAAACTGTAAATACAAAAAAGTTGCACAAAATAGTTTCCTACCACAGGAAATTTATTTTGAGTGTCTTCATAGTTTTATTTTTGAAATACACCAATTTTTATATACTGCAGGAAAAATGAAAATAAATATTATAATGCAAATTTGCAAAAAAGCAGCATATGCATCAAAATAAACTATTTCCAGCAGTGCAATATGAGTCCTAAGCATCCCAGAAACCACACAGAAAGTCATAAAGTCAAAGATAACTTTTAAAAACACCAGTATAGGCTCATGAGGCTATATGGTAAAAAAAACGACATTTCCGCGAAAATGACGTCACTTCCGGTTTCGGGCAGGTCATGGCGGACATGCAAAAGTTCGCGCTGACGTCTATTCCAACGTAGGAAGTGTTATGAACAGCTGATCGGATCGGCAAAGCGTGTTTCTGGAATATTATGTTTTTGTTGCTGCAAGTGCTTTTATGTCATTTGGGAGCATGCCCGCTCCCACCGGTTTTAAAGGGTTAAACTCATAGACAGTTTTTGTTTTGGAGAGCTGGTCTCACTTGAGTTTGCTTCATTGGTCTCTATTTGCATTTGTGCAAAAAATGAAAAAGGTTTATAATTATTTTTAGTTTGCTTTGAGGGCTGAGAGAGACTGAGCATAAAACACACCGAGTACTGCCTTGGCCTCTTTTACTGCCTCCCGTTTCTACCATTGACCACACATAGACATGTTGCAAGGGTGTCTGTTGAAACAGTGATGATTAGAGGGAAGGCAAAATGATCAATATTATTATTTTCTGTTAACGCAGCTTAAATTTCTTATATCAGAAGGATTAAAATCAAATGATTTTTGCCTTGGCAGCCAACAGAGATGGATTTAACCCTGAAAATTAACCCAATGATATAAAGAAATGCGTCGCCTTTCTCACCAGCTTTGGGAGAACAGTTGCAGGTTAACAAGAAGAAAGGGAAACGCTGGCGTGGCCAGCACATCTCACTGTGCGAGCTTTGATAGAAGAATGTCATTTTCAGGCGGCCTCTGCCTGCTCTCTCACACCTGTCACATCACCCTAAGCAGGAACACCAGAGGATCGCTCCCATCTCAGGCCGGCCTGTTGACACATAAAGAGCAGGAAGCGTGTCGTGAGGACAGAGTGAGTGATGACGGACTGATGCCATTTATGTGTTCTCCTGCTTAAAGCACAGCAGTGATGAGACTCTGCAATCAATAGATGTCAGTGGTGTGGTGTAGATCCCCGCTGACTTCAACACTCAAAACGGCAACAATCAAGCAGCTCCCCTTTAAGAAAGCACTTGGTGACAGTGGCAAGGAAAAACTCCTTTATAACAGGAATAACCAGGCTCGGGGAGGGACGGCCCCCTGCCTCGACAGACGGGACGAGACAGCTGATCATCAGTTGTTGTACAGGTCAGGCGCCCACAGTGTAATCAAGTCAGGGTGTGACACACTGAGCTGTCTCACAGTTCAGTTCAGTTTTATTTATACGACAGCAGTCGCCTCCAGAAGGTAAGGAATCTGTGTGCCACGTGGACGTCCAGATCAATGTGTAACTTTTATGCAGTGAGTGTTTTTTGTGTATTTTTGGTGACATGGAGAAGGTAATACATGCCTTTATTTCAACACGGCTACTGTAATGCTGTTTTTTGAAGTCAGCCAACGATCTCTTGCTCGTCTTCAGCTCATTCAAAATGCTGCTGCCGCCTCTTAACTGGTACCCACAGCTATGAACATGTAACACCGGTCCTGTCTTCTCTTCGTTGGCTTCCTGTTCATCACAGAATTAATTTCAAAGTCCTAACACTGGTTTATAAATGCCTTAATGGTCTTGCTCCTCCATACTGAGTTACTTCAGCCTTATATTCCTTCACGGAGCCTCAGATCAGCTGACCAGCTGCTGTTGGTTGTCCCAAAATCAAGGCTTAAGCGTAGAGGAGAACGAGCCTTTTCAGTTATGACCAGTGTTGGTCAAGTTACTTGAAAAAAGTAATCAGTAACTAATTACTGATTACTTCCCCCAAAAAGTAATCCCGTTACTTTACTGATTACTTATTTTCAAAAGTAATTAATTACTTAGTTACTTTTTAAAAACACGATTTACAACCTGAATAGGTGATAAAGCGATAGATCTTTCAGCCCAATTCTACTTTTTCTGCATAATCATCATACAAAATGTAATCAAATGGAAAAGTCTCTTTTTAAAACTTGTTTTATTAGTTTTAATCTTTTAACTTTATGCATCAAGCAAACATTTTATTAAATGCAACATTCTCTGACTGGAAGAAATTAGTTTAATATTTAAACCTATTTTCTGCACATTCCAGCACATAAAATAAAATATTTTTGTGTGTTTACACTCAGTCTTTCAAATAGATGCAAGTAAAACACAGCAGAAAATAAATAAAGTCAAAGACTAGCGGTCCTGTTGCTCTATTTTCACCTGTAAAGCAGGAGTGGGGTAGGTGGAGGTTTACCCTGGTGCAGGTGTGCAGCGGTCAGTGGAAGAATCCGCGAGTGTCTCTGTGAGTTTCCCATTACGTCGTAGCTACTCGGTGCTTGTTTGGAAGTTTAGGGGTTTTTTCGCTGTTAAAAGAAGTTTTCTTCCCACGCACAACGGACACTAATGTTTTTGTCACTTTTTATGGAATCAAACTCAAAGTAAGGTCAGTACTTCCACGCTTTAAACGCTGCACGCTCATACTCTCTCTGCACTCCATATATGATCCATTGTTGATCTGCACACAGCTGTTGTCACGAACGTCGCACTCGCTTACGTCACTGTCATGAGACATTCTCGCAAATAAATCACGGTTTTAGTAACGCAGTAACGCAGCGTTCCTACGGGAAAGTAACGGTAATCTAATTACCGTTTTTGCAAGAGTAATCCCTTACTTTACTCGTTACTTGAAAAAGTAATCGGATTACAGTAATGCGTTACTTGTAACGCGTTACTGCCCATCTCTGGTTATGACCCCAAAACTTTGGAATACGCTGCCTTTAAATATTAGACCAGCATCTTCGTTTCCTGTTAAAATGCTTTTGAAAACCTTTTTTCGATAGTGTTCAGACTGGCTTGAGTTGATATGGTTTCTATGTGTTTTATTATGTCTTATGTGAGTGTCAGTGGTTGTTTCTTTTGTTTCTGTACAGCCCTTTGGGCAAACCTTTTGTTTTTAAACGTGCCATATAAATAAACTGGATTTGGATCTTCTGTCTAAAACTGCAATAAATCAACTACCATTAAAAATGAGAGATTGTGATTCCTTTGTCCCCCTGTGGATTCAGCATTCATCGCCCTCTGGTGGTTTCCGTCCTGTGTGATAAGCTTTCAGCCTGGATTGTCTGACTCGACATCGCTCTTGTTCCCCGTTTAGCGATCTGTCCACAGGATTTACATTAGAGCTGCAGACATAAATGCCTCCGAGATGCTTAATAAGATATCAGACTGTGGGTGTCCACAGAGGAAATAGTGCTGTACTTTACTTTGTGCAGCACAGAGGTCTAAACTCTGTTTACCCTCCGGCCTGCTGAGGTGCCAACTGGCAGTAAATCCTGAGCACAGCAGGCAGGTTAGCACTGAAACAGCTTTGGGCAACATCTGTGCAACTACTGTATCATTTCATGACACTCACCTGCTGGCAACAATCATTTAAAGCTCCTCTCATATAATCTGCTGTTATGTACTCTTCTGCGACATGTGTTTTGCAGGTTTTTTGGTGGGGCTTGTTTTTTTAGATAATGAAATATCACTCAAACAGAATGAAATGTAGATACATTCATAGCGATGTGTGTGCATATTTGAAATGAGGCAGCCGGTTGATTCTGCATTCAGACTGCTTCATCACTTCCTGTGAATCGGTCAAATGCTGGAATCCTTCATCTAACACGAAAACATGTTTTTGTCCGAACATTCGTCCATCTCTTCAAATCAGGAGACTCAAAAACTGAAATGAGTCATCGAGCGTTTTGCTGTTCAGATGTGTAATCGCACACTGATCTGTAGCAGGATGAATAATCCCTGCTCTGACGGTTCAAAATAAATATATAGAAACATCCTCAAGTGTCTGAGATGTGCAGGCGTTGTTTATCGCAGCCGTCGCAGAAGTGTGTCTGTTTGTGTGGCCGCCTCGGGCACGTTAACGGTCACCTCTGTGGTATCACGCCAGCTTTTAAAGTTAGACAAATGTACAAGCTGAAAGTGTGAGAGCCCTCATTATGAGTGTTGTTATTCAGAACATCGGGCTGTCTGCTTCCATCTTTTTGAATCTTTTTCTTGTGTTTGTCTTCAGGTGGAGCGGGAGATAGCTATTCTCAAACTCATAGAGCATCCTCACGTTTTAAAGCTGCACGATGTCTACGAAAACAAGAAATACCTGTGAGTATATCCCTCCCTCAGTGAACACTGTTGACACTCTTTTTAAAATATAATGTGTGAAAATACAGTTTTGTTTTTATTTATTGTTTAACAGAGTTAGGAGAGTTTGTAGGCTTTGAATATAGCAGGTACTGCATTAAAGTGCTCGTCCAAATGTTAACGTATCCAGAAGAACTTTAGCATCGAACTTTTTAACTCCAAAAACTTTTTAACCAAAAGTTTCAAATTGACTGATAAGTGTGAAGTAGTCAGACTCGAACGTCAAGGAACGTGATGGGGAAGCAGACTCAGGTTTCCAGAGGTGAGCAATTTATTTACAGTGAACTCCATCTTACGTGAAACTTAACAAAACTTCCCCCCAAAGTAACTAAATTAACAAAACTCAAAGTACATGGATGCGGTAACACAGCTCACCTCTCCTCCCTCAGTCTGGCATCAATTTCCCTTCAGTTAGTGCAGCCAGTACCACTCACTAGAGCTGACGGACCTAAAACTACACAGATGACTAAGGCTACGTCCACACGTACACGGGTATTTTTGAAAAGATTTTCCGTTTTTGTTTTAAAAAATAATCCCATCCACACGTAAACGCAGAAATAAAGGAAAACGCTGCTAGGAACATGCCAAAGCAGCAGGTGGCGCTATATTCATAACCGTGTAGAAATGTTGGCCAATCAGAAGTCTAGAAGCCTCGGTGGGAAATGGTAAACAAAGCTGGGGCATAGAAGCAGAACCGAGTCGTATGTGTGGAGGGACAGTAACTGTGTGTGTATATGTAAGCATTTAAACTGCAGAGAGAACAATTAACAGTAACAGTATTGTAGAAATTCATTTCACCAAAACAATAACGTGGCGCACAGTGTGACGTCAAAAAAGGCGCACACCTTTCACGCTGTGTTTTCTGTGTTTTCTCCGTTTTTCTCGTCCACACGTAAATGCAAAAACTGAGTTTTCAAAAATATCCACCCTGGCCAGAGTTTTTAAAAATTTCCGTTTCAGTGACCGAAAACGCCGTTTACGTGTGGACGAAAGCTGCAAACACATAGAAAAATCTGCGTTTTCAAAAATACCCGGGTACGTGTGGACATAGCCTAAAAATGACAAAAACCTCCTCTCACTTCTGATTAGCACATTAAACAGCTAAACGGGTCTATTTATAAAAACAAAAGATTCAACAAATCCATTCGGACCTGGAAACAAACAAAAGGAAGCATTTCTATGGTAGAAGAAGCCCCTCCTCTTGGTTCAACCTGCTGATGTCATATCTGACATCATCAGCACTTTAAAATGAGGAAATGCTAGGCGGGCCTTTCCCCACACCTGACCTGCATGAAGACTGAAAGAAAGAACAAAGTATGAACAAATGATTTAATCTGCAACATAATAAAATATAAAGAAACGTGTAACTGAGTATTTACCTTAATTTGCCAGCAACAGAACGCTTGCACAAACAAACCCAGGATAGTCGGGCAGCAGTGTTACTTTGACACAATAATGTGCATGACGTGCAAAAAAAGTCAACACATCTGGGACACGTGGAGAGCATTACAATTGCTCATCTACTTTGTCACAATGAGCATGATGCCAACTCAAATGAACAACAGCACGAAGGCCTTTCATCAGTCGGCTTAAACCTGAAGAAATTGAACCCATTCATCCAGAGTTGAGTTATAAAAATATAAAGTAATATAAAATGCTAATCTATAGGGATGGGTATCGTTTAGGTTTTATCCGATACCGGTGCCAAACTGGTACTTTTGAAACGGTGCCGGTGCTTAAACGGTGCTCAAACCGGTGCTTAAAGAATGGAGAACACAAAATTGGTCCAAAAACCTCTCATGTTCAGCTGTTTTTTTGTAAAAAGATAACAATGTTAGCCTTTTCTGCAGCTATGGGGCATATATGGTATCACTCTTGGCTGGAAGCAGTGCTTAAACAATGGAAAAAACACAAACTTTGTCCAAAAACCTCTCATGTTTAACTGTTTTCCACTTTTTCTTTGGTCATTTTAGCCTTTTTGTCCAGGGTGAAGGGAGTATCTGCCATCAAACAAGAAGACAGCCGCATGTAGCTATGATGATGTTTGCTAGTTCACCTTACATGCATTAATGTAATAACGTGGTTAGCCTACTCAACTAAATTACACACGAACAACATTAAGCTACTCACGCAGAGAAGAACGGCTGCTGCTGCATCATCATCCTCATCATTTCTGCTACACTGGCAGGGCTAGGGGCCAGGACTCTCCTCTTCGGGTTTTTGGGGGATGTTGCTAACTCCGGGTCGATAACAGGCACCACACCCGCAGTAGATGCGCTTGGTGTGAGGTCTCGCAGCAAGCTATCAAATACGGCGCATTTTTCAGCTTTAAAAAAAACGCTATGCGTCGCCAGGTGTTTCATCAGATTTGAGGTGTTACCTCCTTTGACATTATCACAGTATCAGCTTAAAGCACTTGTTGCAGCTGCTGAGTTTGCATCTTTTGCTGTGAAGTACAGCCAGACTTTGACCGCTTCGCCTTGGACATTTTTAATCTGTAGCTCTGCTCTAAAAGAACGTACGTACCTGGACCCGCCTACTATCCTCGGAAACGTAAAATGATTGGCTAGAATCTAAAGTGTATCACAGCTCAGGAAAAAAAAAGCACCGAAATAAAGCACTGAAATGTGCGCTGCTTTTCGGTCTGGTTACTACCGTTTATGTCAGAACCGGTGCCATCATGGCACCGGATACCGGTACCCATCCCTAGTAATAAATTTATTCATATTTTTTTAAATTAAGTCATTCATTCATCCTCAACTTCAGGCCTCAAAGATGATTCAGACACTGTGTCCATAAACAAGCTTGGAAACGGTTGCTATTGTGAATCCACAGAGAACGATGCTACACTCTCATATTAGGAGAATTGTAATTTTGCGACGGCTCTTTAACGGCTGACAAACGGCACTGATAAGCCAAACGTCTCACTAACAGTCGGCAGCACTGTACAACAGGACAACGTTTACACGAGCAGCAATCTGAGCTCCGGGATTTGATTAGAAATGCTTCTTTGGTTCCCGTCACTTTAACCGGCCCCCGGCGACTCAAGCGTTCGCGCACGGGTTTTATTGTATACATTAATCTCGTGCATGTGATGGCTGTGCTCCAGTGGCGTGGCTTAATATGTTGTTCAATAATTGATAAAGGTGCTGCTGTCAAATGGAGCGGGAATTTGTTTTCTTAATGTTGCGAGGATGTGGACGAACGGTCATCATGGATGCAAACAGTTTGAAATTCTCACACTCACAAATCACGCCCGAGCGTGTTTCTAATTTAAATAGCTGTGATGGGTAAATGCTCGAGCAGATCCCTTAATCTGCTAATAAATCAGGCCCCGGGGAAGACGGGCTGCAGGAGGAGCCGGCTCAGCCACGGCTCGGAGACGGATGAACACAGGAGATGGATAAAACCACAAACCCACATGGGTTGGGGATTTTCTCAGGGATTTATGTTGTGCATCAATGTGGTGACTTCAACACATCACAGCTAAATACTCTTTAGTTTATAACCCAATTATTCCAATAATGCTTCTTTCGATTTGAGGGGAAAATGAACCAGCGGATCTGTAGGGACTCGGATGGGAAGTACATTTAATGTAATGTTACATGATTGGAGGTTCTTTACTAACGTAACTGTGGGAGATCTTTTCGTTTTGGTCCAGGAAATTACATCGTGTGTTTTACTTTACTATTTGATTGCAAAAATTGCGACGGCTGAAATAAGGTCATCTCAGGTTGTGTTACATTTCTAGGCAACAATCAAACTGAGAGCGACTGACCACGAGAGGTCGCTTTTCTCGAATTGTTTCTATCTGCAGAAACATTCTGGCTCATCTGAGGCTTGTTTTCAACACATTACTGATTAGTTCAACACACAACTAATCTTACTTTGCCTTGGAGTCACAACAAAAATGGAAAGCAGGCTGATATTCGCAGAGGACGGGGTTCAGACGCACCCTAAACCATTGGTTGTGCGTCTTCACTCAAAGTGTTCGGTCATAAAGGCTAAAAGTCCCTCACACTTTCAGCTTCTACATTTGGCTCAGTGGCACGATATCACATGCACGTGGTAGTGGTCACACAAAGAGCCACATTTCTGCGACAGTTGTGATAAAGACTTGCAGCTGCAACACAATTTATTAACCTTCACTTCATCACTTCAAGATAATGATCTTATCTTCTGGAGGGAAGCAGCAGAAAACAATGAATTCTCCTAGGAGACGGTTCTTTAAGAACCCCACGTTCCAGACACGTGACCAAAGACTTCTTACTAATTTATGGCTGTGGGTCGTTTTGGCTTTGTTCCTTATATGTAGTCAGTGTCAGTGAGCTGTCAGGGCAGGTTAGTCTATTAATTACAACAAAAAGTGGTCATGTTGAAGGTTTCTCTAAAATATTATTATAAAAAGAAAATTGGGCTAAAAATGTGTTTATGGTGATCAAACTGCGTCTCAGTAGCCCTAAAAACTGGCTTTTGTTACAATGTGGGAAACTCCATTATCAATCAGACATTAACTGTCCAGGTTCTCAGTCACCATCAGTGACAACTCGAACTGCACAAAAAGCCAGTTTTTCAGTTCAATTCAATCCAGTTTTATTGATATGAACAGTCACCTCGAGCAGAATGATGATTACTCTCTTTGTGTTCTAATTGCAAAGTGTTGGGAGAACAATTGAAAACATTTACATCTTCTAATAGGGTTAGAACTGCTGATGACATCACAGGGTTAAAATGCTAATGTATAATTGTAATACTAATGTACAGCAGTCCCTCGTTTGTCACGGGAGTTACGTTCGAAAAATAACCCACGATTAGGGATGGGTATCGTTTAGGTCTTATCCGATACCGGTGCCAAACCGGTACTTTTGAAACGGTGCCGGTGCTTAAACGGTGCTCAAACCGGTGCTTAAAGAATGGAGAACACAAAATTGGTCCAAAAACCTCTCATGTTCAGCTGTTTTTTTGTAAAAAGATAACAATGTTAGCCTTTTCTGCAGCTATGTGGCATATATGGTATCACTCTTGGCTGGAAGCAGCTTAAACAATGGAAAAAACACAAACTTTGTCCAAAAACCTCTCATGTTTAACTGTTTTCCACTTTTTCTTTGGTCATTTTAGCCTTTTTGTCCAGGGTGAAGGGAGTATCTGCCATCAAACAAGAAGACAGCCACATGTAGCTATGATGATGTTTGCTAGTTCACCTTACATGCATTAATGTAATAACGTGGTTAGCCTACTCAACGTAAATTACACACGAACAACATGAAGCTACTCACGCAGAGAAGAACGGCTGCTGCTGCATCATCATCTTCATCATTTCTGCTACACTGGCAGGGCTAGGGGCCAGGACTCTCCTCTTCGGGATTTTGGGGGATGTTGCTAACTCCGGGTCCGATAACAGGCACCACACCCACAGTAGATGTGCTCGGTGTGAGGTCTCGCAGCAAGCTATCAAATACGGCGCATTTCTCGGCTTTTAAAAAAACCGCTATGCGTCGCCAGGTGTTTCATCGGATTCGAGGTGTTACCTCCTTTGACAGTATCACAGTATCAGCTTAAAGCACTTGTTGCAGCTGCTGAGTTTGCATCTTTTGCTGTGAAGTACAGCCAGACTTTGACCGCTTCGCCTTGGGCATTTTTAATCTGTAGCTCTGCTCTAAAAGAACGTACGTACCTGGACCCGCCTACTATCCTCGGAAACGTAAAATGATTGGCTAGAATCTAAAGTGTATCACATCTCAGGAAAAAAAACCCACCGAAATAAAGCACCGAAATGTGCGCGGCTTTTCGGTCTGGTTACTACCGTTTATGTTAGAACTGGTGCCATCATGGCACCGGATACCGGTACCCATCGATACCCACGATAAGCGAAATCCATGAAGTAGTCAACTTTATATTTTTTACAATTGTTATAGATGTTTTAAGGCTGTAAAACCCGTCACTACACACTTTATACACTTTTCTCAGACAGGCGTGAACATTTGTTTACTCACAAAGTTCAAACCTTCGTAGAAAAAGAAGTCCAGTGTTATAGAAGGAAACCAAAGGCTCCCGCAGGTGACAACGTTTCGTCGACATTGTTGTTTGTTGAGGAGAAAACTTACAAACACACAGTCCAGCCCTTCAGCGTCACGCTGCTAAGATCAAAGATTTATGTAAATTTGACAAACTGAACACATTCTGTACTGTACAGGAGACACGGCACAAGATTGATTGACAGTGGTCTACAGCCAATCAGGACGCAGAACACAACGCGCTGTAAAAATAAATAGAAAATAGAAAGTATGCAAAATTGCACAAAAAACCCCGCAAAACAGCGATTTAGTGAGGGACCACTGTAGACATGCAGCATTAAGTGTTCCTTGTTTTACTGGTATTGCAGGTTTCAGAGGTTTCCCGTCACATGTATTTGGCCTCTGTCTTCTTTTGCAGATACCTGGTGCTAGAGCATGTGTCTGGTGGGGAGCTTTTTGATTACCTGGTGAAGAAAGGCCGGCTAACACCGAAAGAGGCTCGAAAGTTCTTCAGACAAATCATCTCCGCTTTGGACTTCTGCCACAGCCACTCCATATGGTTTGTCACTCAGAGACAAATATTGGGTTTCATCACTGAGGGTTGGGTTTTAGCCAGGAGTGCTGGGGAGAAATGGACTTCCCATGTAACTCTGTTCTACAGGGCAAACATCAGGGTGCAGCAAAACAGATAATTTATCACAGCAATTTGTAATTATACATTTTCGAAAGTACACAAGTGTGTGGGTGAGTCTCAGGTAGCTCCGCACACACACATCAAACGGACCAGGTGAGGCCAGCAGGTGTTTTTACTAGGACATGGAATCATTTATGGCACAATATTTGAAGAATATATCCAAGCTGTGCTTCACAGCTCTGCTCTGAGCCATCACAAGTGCGACCGAGCACAATAAACTGATCTCGTTGCCTTTGCTTAAACGATGAGGACCAGGTCTGCAGCCACTCTCAGGAAGTTGCTGTCTTCAAAGCAACTTTGGTGTGTTAATACGGCAATAATTGGACAGGCATCAGTCTGCTATCAGTGTGACTGAATGAGGTCAAAGGGCATCTAAATGTAATCTGTTTGTATTAATACGCCAGTTAACTGTGATAAATCTGCAAAAATTGCAAGTCTGTGTCGGTTTCTTCAAATCTTTTGTCATCCTCACCCCACACAATTAAACAAAAAGTCACATGAAGCGCACAATATCCAGCGTCCAGCTGAGTCTTGTATTGCAAAGACATGTTGCAGATTTAAGGTCAGGCTGACTGCAGCGTGAGGGCAAAAATCTGTTTACCAAATGCAGTATCGTAAAACTGAGTCAGTTAGTCATAACACATTAACGGAGTTCATTGCCCCACCCTGCTTCTTCACCTTTGAGGGAATTTGCATTTAGTTTAATGAGCACTTAACGAACTAATAAAAAGATCAAAGCATTCTTACTGTAGTTTATATTCTAGCGAATTTTTATGACTTTTCTATCGTTTCTACAAACACTGGAGTGTTTGCTCCATTCGGATGTGTGAAGAACGAGACATTCATCCTCCTGCAGCCTCTTTCCTCATCAGCTGCAGCTGACTTCAGAGGCTGCAGCTCCTCTTGATCTCTTTTCATCTCTGAGACCACCTTTAGTTCCTCCACACATGACTGCAACACAAGAGCAATTGCACATCAAAGATGTTCTGCCTTTGAGTCTCAGCGTTAGACATCAAGTGTTCGACTTTTAAGGAGCACATTTATTCTCCGCTGTGTGTTTTCTGTAAGAAAGACGCACAAAACTCGAGCTCTGTATGTCTGCGTTTTATTTCCCTCGCTGGTTTTAAGTAAAACTGTGGACTCGTATTTGACTCTTTCAGCCGCTGATGAGTTGCAATCACCTGGTCTAGATTACAGAAAACATTAAAGGCCGTTTCCCTGAGGTCGGGACATGACTGCGAAAGCTGGCACAGCTCTGATGACCTTCTGTATTCACTACTTTGAGTCCCTCGTGGGACAATTTAAAACTGCTAAACTGATCAGTGTGGAACAGATTCTTACAGTGCATGATCCTGGTGTGCTGTAGAGGCACCAGTGTTCACACTGGGAACATCACAAAATGGGAAAATGAATGTTATATTTTTAAAACATGGACGTCCCATCACATATTATTCTCTGCTGCCCTGGTTTAAAATCATCAAGCTGATCTTGCTGTCACCATCACCCCTGTCCTAAAGCATAGCATGCTTCATCCTCCCACGTGACTTTAATCACAACCATAATTTACAAAATCAATTTGTAGACTCGACCAGGGCTGGGCGATATATCGAGTTTTTAAAAAATATCGATATATTTTCATGCGAGATATAAGATGTGACAATATCCTTTATATCGATATAGTCTATGTTACGTTTTAACATAGCCACAAGTTTGCCTCTCTTTCGTCCACTTTTGTCTCTACGCAACGTTACTCGGCCTCGCCTCTCCTTCACTGAACACAACTCCCCCTCCTCCCCCATAGCTTCACCTGCAGGCAGCAACAAGATGGACACGGCAAATCTCAGTTAGCTAGTTGTGGTGCTGAACGGCGTCAACGTGTTAGCGAGCTAACCGCGCTAACGAGCTAACCGCGCTAACGAGCTAACCGCGCTAACGAGCTAACCACGCTAACCACGCTAACGACATGCAGCCCACAGGGGCTGCACGGCCTAAAATCCTTTCATTTTCTCAAAAGTTGACAGCGCGCCTTATGTATGAATTCTGGTTGTGCTTACTGACCACTAACCGATTTTATGTGCTACACGGCGCTCAGCAATCTGTCAAAAAATGTTTTAGTACGACTTTGCTAAGCTAAGGAGCTGCAGCGCTTGATGGATTGTCGGAGCATTACGGCTACCGTAGTCTGGAGCCTCGCGGAGTGATACGTACTGTTCTTCAACGTAATATTACCGTATTGTGTGAAAAAACAACATTGTTTTCTTTTATTTATGGAGCATGATTATCTAATAAATGCTGATAATTTATTTTTGAGTAATTTCTTCATGTAAATCTATGCTGTATGTAAATAAAAATGCCTGTGTGACATCTGGGACACAGTGTGACTAAGAACTCTCTTTTTGTTCTTAACTTATGGCTTTAAAAAAAATATCGAGATATATATCTTATATCGCCACCCAGCTAAAAAATATCGAGATATGAATTTTGGGTCATATCACCCAGCCCTAGACTCGACTCTCTATAAGTAACGTGTTCACTGAGGTCACAGAGCAACTGAAGAGTCATTTTCCAACAGTACTTTGTAATGTCACCATTCCTGAAGGATCCTGTGGACCTCAGCGTGCAGACAATAAGACCTTGAATAAAGGTTAGAAACCAGCCTACGCTCCAGGTTCAATTATGTGTTTCTTTACTTGCCCTCAGACTGTTTAGCACCACCAGGGTTGCAGCTGAAAATATAAGGCCCATGTGCATGTAGAGTCATGGCTCCAGCTGGGCTCAGATTGTCTCACTTATTATTTCCTGCTGTGATGTTTGTCCTGTTGAACAGAGTCATATAACCAATTCAAGTCCCTTGAAAAGCCACCACCAAGAAAATGTATCACGAGTAGACTCATGTCTGTCATCTCTGTCTTTGCTGTTCTCTGGCAGCCACAGAGATTTGAAGCCCGAGAACTTGTTGTTAGATGAGAAGAACAACATCAGGATAGCAGACTTTGGCATGGCGTCTCTGCAGGTCGGGGACAGTCTGCTGGAGACCAGCTGCGGGTTAGTATTCAAGTTATTGACTTGCAAATTATACCAAGTTATGCTTTGAGTTCTTTATAACGAGCACCAAACGTGAACATGCTGAACAGAACAATGGATGTTATTACTGTTCTAAATGTATTCCATGGTTATTATTTGCACATCTTGATTTGCATGACTTTAAATCCCTTTAACTCGCCAGTCTTTCCATTTACCTCTCAGCTGAAAACCTGCTTTAGCTCTTTGTTTCTGACTCTCTCGAGACATAATGGTTCACAGTGTCATTTTTCCAGCATCTTGTTAGAACCAGCAACAATCTTTTGGTTTGCTATAAATCAAAAGCGTAATGAAAAATGATTGTTCCAGCAGTAGAAACCTTTCCTAGTATTTTGTTGTGAAGTCTTTGTGGGCTCTACAGGATATGTGCTGGTCAGCTGTAGGCCAAGCAGCATTTCCCAGAGTCAGCCATGTGGAACGGCTAAAGCTTGACGGCTCTGGCTCAGAAATGCTGCACAAAGCAGGAGGGAGACAAATATCTGCAGTCAAAGTGCTCCAGTATACAAACATGTGGACAGTTTGACCCTGTGCTGTACATGTTGTGTGCTGGTTGTGTGTCCGAATCGCCAATAAAACAAAATATGATGTGGAAATGTTGGCAAATCTGACATGTGATGTGCCGATACACAGTGTTGGGGAGTAACGGAATACATGTACCGCTGTTACGTATTTAAAATACAAAATATGAGTAACTGTATTCCGTTACAGTTACCGTTTAAAAAGGTGGTATTTAGAATACAGTTACTTTGTTGAAATAAATGGATTACACGGCGGTACTTCCCTGTTTCATATTGTGGCGGGTCAGGACTGTTTGGGTTTTGTTTGACAGCTACGTTCTGTTGTTCCAGGCGGCAGCGTTACGGTTGCCATGGTTACAGGGTGACGCTCTCTCTCTGCGTGTTTCCTGGGTGAGAGAGGCCTTTTTGTTGTTGCTGTGCTAAGCTAATAGGCAGAATGCTACAGGTATAGCGCTAAAGAATGTAGCATCATGGGCAGTGTAGTCCGTGCTGCAGGGAGAATGGACTGCCATACACGTTATGTGTCTGTGAGCGAGGGAGGGAGAAAAAGGAAAAGTACAGCTGTCATCGAGCAGAAACAGGAGCTGGAAGCATGTAAATATAATAATAACCACTGCAGCCAAGAAGAGAGCCTGACGAGCCCAGTTGTAAGTAAGCTATTAAGACTCGACTGTACACCGTGTTCGTGTTTTCCTCCGAAACAATAAGTTCCGTTGGAGCAGCCTTTCAACGCCTCTCTCTGTCTCTGCTAGCAAAGTTGACCCAGACAACAAAGTAAAGCTAGTTTTCAGCTACGAGCCCGACACAGAACCCACCGTATTAGCCAGAGGTCCCTTTACTACGGTTCGGAGCCGCGGACCTTCAGTAACAGTAATAAATCACAGCAATAGTACATTCATGTAGTTGTAAACAGCATGATAATATATTAAGTAATCCAAAGTATTCAGAATACGTTACTCTCATTGAGTAACGTAACAGAATACGTTACAGAATACATTTTGGGGCATGTAATCTGTAATCTGTAATGGAATACATTTTAAAAGTAACCTTCCCAACACTGCCGATACATGCCGAGTCTTTCTTTGGGGCGTACCTTATAGTCTGATAGGATGGATACTGGAAATCTTCCATATAACTGAACCAGTATAGGGCGTCCTTTACTTCTGGACCTAGTTTAGACTTCTGCACATGGATTTTTTATCTGCATATTTTCAGTCATTTATGGCTGTTTGCTGAGCATTCAGTGGAGCTGGCGGTACGCGTGCATCGATTGGATTCAGTGGGGCTTTCGAGTCGCTAATAGTCTTCAAGCTCACGCTGACACCGTGTCCGTGTTGGGGTCTGTCAGATTACTCTTTCGCTGAGCGATCCTTTAAATATCTCTCGTAAGTCAAAAGAGTCTTTCACTTCATGTGACGTTAATGGAATTCATTAAATGAGCGAGCTGCCTCCAGCGGGAAGGGAAGGATGAAAATTAGCTCGGGTGTAATTAGATTGCAGTTAGTGTATTTTGACATGAGTGTGTTTGAGTAGTTCAGATCGACTGGGTTTACATACATTATCATAATTAAGTATGTTGCGAGTGAAGATGGAGTGTGTGTTTACTCTGCGAGTTTAGATGGGATGCTGCTGGAAGAAGTCATGCTCTCCGCTTCGTTTATTCCATGATGAATCGGCACAGGGAAGCTCCAGAGTACAGTTAGTTCTGCTGCAATTGTGCAATTATTAGATTATTTAAAATGCACACATGAGAGGAAATACTAGAGAATTTCTTTTTGTGAAAAATGACCATGTTTCAAAAAGCAGAAAGTGCAATATTTAAAAAGGAAGGCAAAGAGCACAGAGCCCATATTTTGGCACCATGCATTGTCAGTACTTAACGCTCCCTTTGACTCTATCACAGCTCGCAGTGCTCTTTCTGCAGCACTTCAGAGTCTTTCACTTTCTGGCATATTTTCGCTCATTGCTTCTGCAAGTGTCTGCTACGACTGTGAGATTCTTTATCCATCTTCCTGCACTGCTCTTTGAACACTCCGATTTTCACTGATGGGGGTTGTGAACTGTGAGAAACATGACAAAACTTGTGTGCCTCTTCAGGTCGTCTGTTGTGGATTTTGAAGGATTATTGTTCAATTATAGAGGATTTTCTCTTGCAAAGTCTGACAACCATCACAGCAGAGAGGGTTGAATTCATTCTTCCATTGACCATCGCTCCACAGTCTGCAGAAAAGACTTGGAGTTCTTTTCATAAAGGTCTGCACACATTTCTTTGCTTATTGAGCTCAAGAGGTTCACAGGATTTGTTCACTTGTATACAGTGCATCAGGGTTTTTCAGCTACACACGTGCAAGCTTCTGTTTCAAAATATAGCTATGTTGATGCAAGAAAGGTCAGCTTTTCCAGAAGTTTCCTGCAGTCCAACGAGTGGTTTGGATATCTTACAAGCTGTTATTAGAAACTGAGGAAATTGCACTAGCGGCATAGGATGCAGTGACGATTCCTGGCTCAAACCTCTGGTCGGGGCGTTTGTGAAGATGTTGCATGTTGTTGGTTTCCCCTTACAGTTCAAGGCCTTTCGCCCAGTGTCACCTGGGACATGGATGGATCCATTGGGATGGATTGAAGCTGACTTCTTCTTTGTGGGCATCAGTTATGCTAGTTTTCGGAGTGCTATAAAGCTGTTTAGGGCCTTGGTTTCAGAGTCACAGTATCAGAGGCTTAAAGACAGATCTGCACTTGACAAATATGTTCTTAAAGGTCTGGCACTATGATAAAAGACATAAAAGAAAGCATCTTTTTTGCCGTGTGTTGGATGCTGCCGTGCGTTATCCAATAAGCCGAGCCACCACAGCACATGTTCGATGTTATGTAATACTCTTTAAGCATAAAGAAATCTGTCATGCAATAAAGACTGATGTCATTATTTTAATGCATGTGAGGTAAAGACTTGCGCGTTTCAAGGAACTGCTATCCAGAGCATCAGCTGATACTTCCCCAGTGTATTTATTGTGCTTCATGTTGTATGCTGAATGGCCGCCTCTTCTTACAGATCTCCACACTACGCCTGCCCAGAGGTTATCAGGGTAAGTGCTCGCTCGCTTCTTGTCTGTCTCTTTCTTTCATTCAATAATAGGAGCTCTGAATCAGAGTGGCTCTTACATCACTGCTCCATCCTCTCTGCATTCACCAGGCTTCCTCGTTCCCTCTCACTTGTGCGTCTTTATTGCCATATTTCTTTTTGTTCCTGCTTCCAGCTCCCCGTACCTGTACATCTTCATAAAGTCAAGACTTTCTTTTCAGTTTGATCCCTTTTTCTGTGATAGGGTCTTAGTTTTGATTATCATGGGGCACTTCTAGCACCAGTATGCCCCGAGTGAGTGCTCTGTACTCTCTGAGGTAATCTGCATGGTTTATTTTTTTATTAAATATTAAGTATATTAAGTTGCTGTTTAAAGATGCCTGTTTCAAATGTAAGAAATAGACATTGTTTTCAGTGGACAGCAGCCCAGCTGTGTTTCTATGCTGTCAACATTCAAAATAGTTAAGCATTGAACACATGACTGTAAAATCAAACTGCGACAAAGGGCGGTACTTTTGTTCTTTTCAAGGTTTAACCCCCAAAACGTCATTAATTATGAGCATGTGTGATTTAGTGTTGTTGTTTACTAATAATTCTTCATTAACAATTCTACAGCGGCTTGCAAAAGTATTCGACCCCCTTTAACTTTTCCACATTTTGTCACATTACAGCCACAAACATGAATCAATTTTATTGGAATTCCACGTGAAAGACCAACACAAAGTGGTGAACACGTGAGAAGTGGAACGACAATCATACATGATTCCAAACATTTTTACAAATAAATAACTGCAAAGTGGGGTGTGCGTAATTATTCAGTCCCCTGAGTCAATACTTTGTAGAACCACCTTTTGCTGCAGTTACAGCTGCCAGTCCTTTAGGGTCTGTCTCTACCAGCTTTGCACATCTACAGACTGAAATCTTTGCACATTCTTCTTTGCAAAACAGCTCCAGCTCAGTCAGATTAGATGGACAGCGTTTGTGAACAGCAGTTTTCAGATCTTGCCACAGATTCTCGATTGGATTTAGATCTGGACTTTGACTGGGCCGGTCTAACACATGGATATGTTTTGTTTTAAACCATTCCATTGTTTGCTGTGTCCCCACATGGCTTGTGGCAAACTGCAAACGGGACTTCTTATGGTTTTCTGTTAACAATGGCTTTCTTCTTGCCACTCTTCCATAAAGGCCAACTTTGTGCAGTGCACGACTAATAGTTGTCCTATGGACAGATTCCCCCACCTGAGCTGTAGATCTCTGCAGCTGCATTTCTGATCAGCTCCTTGTTCGGCCTGTGAGTTTAGGTGGACGGCCTTGTCTTGGTAGGTTTACAGTTGTGCCCTACTCCTTCCATTTCTGAATGATGGCTTGAACAGTGCTCCGTGGGATGTTCAAGGCTTGGGAAATCTTTGTGTAGCCTAAGCCTGCTTTAAATTTCTCAATAACTTTATCCCTGAGCTGTCTGCTGTGTTCTTTGGACTTCATGGTGTTGTTGCTGCCAATATTCTCTTAGACAACCTCTGAGGCCGTCACAGAGCAGCTGTATTTGTACTGACATTAGATTACACACAGGTGCACTCTGTTTAGTCATTAGCACTCATCAGGCAACGTCTATGTGCAACTAACTGCACTCAGACCAAAGGGGGCTGAATAATTACACACACCCCACTTTGCAGTTATTTATTTGTAAAAAATGTTTGGAATCATGTAGGATTTTCGTTCCACTTCTCACGTGTACACCACTTTGTGTTGGTCTTTCACCTGAAATTCCAATAAAATTGATTCATGTTTGTGGCTGTAATGTGACAAAATGTGGAAAAGTTAAAGGGGGCCGAATACTTTTGCAAGCCACTGTATTTCTATAAATCTGGGACTACAAATGATTTTAGATGCTAATTTTATACATTTTTGAGAAACGAGGGCTGCGATTTTTGGCCAGTTAATGTGTTAAGGCCCAGAGCAGCCAGGGTGATGTTTGGGAAACATTTTAGGATGAAGCTCATCTCTGTGTGTGTCTGCATGTGTGCACCAGGGGGAGAAGTATGATGGGAGGAAAGCCGATGCGTGGAGCTGTGGAGTCATCCTGTTTGCACTTTTAGTGGTAAGTGAATTCTCCTTCTGCACTGCAATGGCAGAAAATGGCCTGGACATTGTGCTTTTACAGTCATTTTAACACGCGTTTGGCATCTTCATGCAACAGCAGTGAAACTCATAACATTTCCAGACACAACCAAAATATTGAAGAGCTGCAAACATCGCAGAAAAAAGAAGCAAAAAGACAAAAAACTGAGATTAAAAACAGCTACAATTGTGTGATAAATGACCATAAAGTATTACTAAGAGATGCAAAATGCCCACAAAGAAACCAAATAGTTTAAATATAATATGTAATGACAAACTGAACAAAAATACAAAAAGGTGCTAAACAAAATCAAAAAATCATGAAGAGGGATGTGAACAACTGTAAAAAGAGGAACATTGTATCCACGAGGAAGCACAACAGAATCTTAACATTAAAATAGTTACATTTTCTAAATCGGGCAACTCCTGATTTGATACAATGTGACAAGGGAAAAAAACAAAGGGGCGGAGTCAATTCAGGTTTTTCCTTGGCAAAGTATTTATACTGTATACAGCTGGGATAAAGTAAAAAAGATCGTGAATTACTTCTGGACAAAGTAAATCACCTGATGGGAGCACTCTGGAGTCTGTGGTTTCCACCAGCCAGGATTAAATTAAAGATGGGCTGCTGGAAACACAATGTGTACTGATAAAATATTAAAACCACATTATAAATAAAATGGGTACAGACAGGATGTTCTCTTTTCCTTTGTAACAGGCCTCTTTGTTCTAAATTGTGAATCGACAAATGGCCGACTGCAGAAGAATGTTTCCACAACAGAAATCTGTGTTTCATAAGTGACAAAACACGGTGATCGATCATTTAAGGCCGGTCATAGGCAGCGCTGGTGTTTGCAAACGTGGCTGCTGGTTGCATACATCTACATGCACATTATATTCCTGTGGCGTAACGACCGCAGCTTTTCAGGAGAACTCTGTGGGATCTGTTGTGTTTGCAGTGACTGTTTATCTCTGCAGGAGATGCTAATAGCACATTTGTGAGTGAGAGTCCAACTCTGACCTTGGTTTGTCTCATTGTTCCCTCTTGCTTGAATGGCTAGCTTAAATGATTCATTATTACTAAATATTATTATACCAGCATATCTATGTGCACGTACAGCCTTGATGCCCTGAATCTAAATGAGACTTTAGTTCTTTAATCACTGTTTTGTTGAAACTAGTGCTGTCAGCGTTAACCTCGTTAAAATGACGTTAACGTCATAACCGCATTAACGCAACAAACCTCCGTTAGCGAGTTAGCACGGATCGCCCCATGCGTGGGGCTGCACAGTGTTAACGAGCGATCCACGCTAACCGTCTAACGTAGATTCGTCGCGTTAATGCGGTTATGGCGTTAACGTCATTTTAACGAGGTTAACGCTGACAGTACTCGTTGAAACATATGAGAAAATGCAGGTTAGAGATTCTGTCCGTCCATAAAATAATCAACTTATTCTTGTCAAGCTAATAGATACATTTGGACCCGGACCACATGTACGAGGCTTTATTATGGTAAATATGGCAGCTTGTATGTAGTTTGGCCATGGGTCAAACTGGGCCTCTGAAAAACTGGAATGCAGGATTTTGTAAATTCCAGGTTGTCGGAAAATAAAATATTTATGTGGGGAAAATCCAGTTTATCCCAATATTGTTTTTTCCCCTACAAAAAGATTTGAATATGTCAGCTTTGCTTCGTGCGGACACGTCACATACGAAGGCTTTTCATACCAGCAGCTCTGTAATGTGCTAGTAGTGAGTAAATGACTGTTTGTTTTGGTGCCGTGTGAACGCACGAGTGTTTTATCCTCTTGATGAAGATGGATCACATAACACAGTCATCATGTGAAGATAAATCTCTCCGCTGGTGTTGTTTTGATTACCACGCAGCGTCAGTGACCATCTGGCTTCATCCTGCTTGTTTTTTTTATGAGGAGGAAACGGTATCAGTCATCGTGTTATTGAGCGTGCGTCCTAGCTGGAGAGCAGAGGCAGAGCCGGCTGGCATCACTCACTCTGATGACTGATACCTCTCGCGAAACTGCCTCTGGTCACCTTCTTTGTCAAACGGCAGATTATCTCTCAGGGCACACCTGACAGGCCGGCTACATGACAACAGGCAGATGTCAGCGCTGTGATCTCGTGTTGCTGGTGTGATTTTAATACAGAACTGCTTAAACAAATAAATACAAAGAACCAGGACCTGCTGTGCTCGTTTTTAGCTCCATATCTCCATTCTTGGTAGTTTGCATGATCCACAGAGCAATCCACATATTAATAATGATAGTTTATTAATAATTATTGAGTAATTATTTAGGTTGTACCAGGCCTAGAGGCGACATCGCTGCTCATCCACTAACTGAAAGCTACTTTAGCTCCTCCCCTTTTAAGGCTGTCACCACTTTCCTCTGATTGCCTCATCAACAGAAAGCTTAAGTAGCCAGTGGGCAGGGCTTCTGTGCTTCATGTGACCAACTGTAGATATCCACTCTCACTGACATTATGAAGATCTGGGAGTACAGAACAATCTGAAGTGGAGCGTTTACAGCATTGGGAAGACTTTAGACTCCAAAGGAGCATCTACAGCTATGCTGACCTTTATTAAGACCACGTTATTAAAAAGTAACCACCACTACAACAGGATGTATAACAGAAAATAAGGGATTGAAATGTGTAAATGTTTAGACGTTGCCATTGCGCCTTTTCTCAGGGTGCTCTTCCTTTTGATGACGACAACCTGAGAAACCTGCTGGAGAAGGTGAAGCTGGGAGTTTTCCACATGCCTCACTTCATCCCTCCAGACTGTCAGAACCTTCTGCGCGGCATGATTGAAGTAGACCCCATCAAGAGGCTGACGGTAAGCTGCTGCAGTCTGCTCACGTCACATCGCCTCCTGGCCCGATTCGTTATAGACCCGGAGAGGACTGAGGTCCTCCATCAGCGTGGCTGTGGTCGCTTTGCATTTTTATGATCTCCGCCTGCTGCCGTAGGAACTACATGCTGCACTGGTGCTAAATTTAGCACATTTGCACTGTGACTGACCTTGCGGCTACTGTTCTTTCCTTTCATCTAAAGCCAAAGATTTGTTTAGAAGACAAATATAACAAAAGTACTGTTAGATAATCTGCTTTCACTTAATTTTCTTCTGCAGGTTAAGCAGCTGTGTTAGGCATCATACCGCAGCTGATGAATCTGTAATTCAGGAGTAAGAACAGCATAAAAGTGTAAAACGAAATCAAACACCAAAGAAATGATAAACAAGTCACAGAGAAACTATTTTTAAAAGCTAGTTTTATAAAGAAGATTTGAAAGAAAAGGCTTTTAAACTTTTACACTGCGAACCTCCCTGCTTCCTGCATCCGTTTCCCTTTATTCCAGCTAAGTCATAGCCTAGGTTTACTTCACTGCAGTTAGCCGGGCTGTAGGGTCTGCTCCTGTTCACTGCTCCTGAGCTTGAAAAAGGCTGGAAAAAGCTGCAGCGTGCAGTTAACCAGCATGCTCACCAGTGTGCCTCGTTGTGGTGAAGTGGACACCGGATCCTGCAACTTAATGCTGTGATAAAGACACCCATTCCCTGGATCTTCAGAGACCATTGAGCCTGCTCGTCTTTGTCCGTTTCACTTGGAAATCATTCATTAATGTTTATTTGTCCTTACAGTTGGAGCAGATCCAGAAGCATACGTGGTATCTGTGAGTACAGACACTTGAGTTTATTTTCGTCTGCTTCTGTCTTGGTTCAGTGTGTACGTGCATGTCCGCTTAAAGTAATGCGATGAAAGAAAAACGCACAGCAGATAATGCAGAATGAAAATAATAAGAGTGTTTTTTGAACTCTCTGATGGAGACCTCTCAGAGAGGAATCATGTCCATTAGTCCTGAGAGTGAGAGCTGTGTTTGCTCCAACGCTGAGAGGCCAGATCATCAGGATGCTCTAATGCACCTCTGATTTCTAATGGATGTAATATTTCTGGATTTTAAAACTCAAATTATTTTGATGTGTGTAAATGTATCCTGTTATCAAAAGCAAGTCTTGCCAGATTTTTGGCCTGCTTGACAAACCTCTGTGCATCTTTGGTTCGATTACTTTACTACTTACTAACTTTCCACCAAATTGACGTTTTCAAAAGCTTTTTCTGATCATTGAATTTAAGGACTGAGCTTCTCTTTTGTTGTGAAGCTTTAGTGTCTTCACCAGAGCGTTTGATTGTGCGGTTTATGTTGCAGAGCTGGAAAGAACGAGCCAGAACCCGAGCAGCCCGTCCCCAGGAAGGTGGCCATCAGAACACTGGCTTCGGTCGAAGAGATCGACCCCGACGTCCTGGAGAGCATGCACTCCCTGGGCTGCTTCAGAGACAAGGACAAACTGACCAAAGATCTGCTGTCTGAGGAGTGAGTGACAATGAAGGGACGAGGGAGCAAAAAGTCATTTACAAAACCACACATGAAGCAGATCGAAAGGGTGGGAGGCGCTGAGACGGAGAAGAGAAATATATTAGAGACTGCTTGACAAACTGTCAGCTTGATGAATTATTTCATTTAATATCTTGCGATGATCAACCGTCTTTTTGCACCGCTGGGTGCTCAGCTCACGGTCATTTCTCTTTGTCTCTACAGGGACAACCAGGAAAAGATGATCTACTTCTTGCTACTGGACCGGAAGGAGAGGTATCCCAGCCACGAGGACCAGAACCTGCCACCACGCAACGAGATCGGTAGGCCAGTCTAACCAACATCTGTCATTGTTCCATACATAAATGCCTCAACGACTATTTGGTGTTTTGCTAATATCTTTGGAACGCATGTTCATCAGCCCCACATGACTGAATTTGAATACCTTTGGTCATCCCCTTAACCCCTTAGGGTTTGGCTCAGCAGGTTGTGTTAACATGCTAAGCATGTTTATACAGTAAATCAAACTAGAGTAAGGCAAATGAAGCAATGAAGGTTTTAAATGCCAACATTTTTTTTGATCCCATATGTTTTGATTCTTTTTAATTATTTCATCCAGGGTTGCCACAAACCTATTTTACAAAAAATATACATGTTGTTTGATTCCAGTTTTGAACTATCTCTATTAACTTTGAAAGCAACTCAAATCTACCAATAACCTGTTGTCTGTCAGTGTCCATGCCAATTTAAACTAGTTTAATTAAGGAGTAGCATTCAGACTCCATCTTATAGAGATTAAGTATTATCTGCATTTCTGTTTGAGTAATTTCCTACTAATTTTTATTTTAATATTAATAGAAACTAGCAACTTAAAAAAGGTGTTTATATTTAATTCATTCAGGTTCATCAAAACTGATGGCTATCTCGTCTTTAAGTCTGACGTCATTAGCCATGTCTGGGTCCAAACTCCGCTTCAGGTCCCAAAGTCAAACGTACACTACAGCATCACTGAGAGTTACAAACTGTCTAAATTCTTTCATCTTTAATAAAATGATCAGCGTTGCTGCTTTATCAGGTTTAACAATTAATTTTAACATCCAGGCATCCATGAAAACAGAATTTATTACATTTAACGATGTTAGACGTTAGCAAGAAGTTAGCTCGCTAGTTTCCACCTAAACCTGATATAGCATGTTCTGACTGAGAGATTTTGGAAACAAATTCAAACGTACAGCTCTGCTATCACTTCCAACATAAATGAAGACAGAAAACTAAACAGCAGTGACGTTTGTAGGATTACTGAAGTTGGGCTAGCTTTTATATAATGATGTGCTACGTGGTGGCTAGCAACACAGCTATGTTAGCATAACATTAGCACAGTGAAGCTGGAGGATGAACGCTAACTTTTTTCCACTTGATAAAAGTTAACGTGAGGGTTCCTGATGGTTAGAGACAAATGTAATCGCATGGCAGGATGCTGTAAACGGACCAAACTTCAGTCAGGAGAACAACTGAGATAATCCATCCACAATAGGAGGTTAGTCATTAATATACTGCTGCATGGGCTGGGCTGCAGTTACATCGTAAGGGTTTAAAAACTGAGCTTTAAAATGAACAGTGGTAATAAAAACTGAGAGCGATCACTGACTGTTTTTAGAGATTTGTTGAGATTAAGTAGAACAAGATACAAACATGTTAAAACACAACAGCCTTATTAAACGCAGAGTAGTTTGGACCCGGAAGCAGGAAGCTAGTAAGCTAGTTTATGACTGTCTCTCTAGTTAGCCAATTTTCTATAAATGTAGGTTTGCCATTTTCACTTTTCATGCTGTTAGTGACTTTTGCTTTGGTTTTTGCTTGGATAGTTAGTTAAATACACTCTTTTTATGATTATAGCTCTGTGGTTAGCTATCTTTTTGTGGAAGAGTGCAGAGTGAGCTAGCTAACAAAGCTACACAGTCTTTGTGTACTACGTGTCGAACCTTTTTTCATCAATTTTTGTTGTTACTACTAGTTTAAAAATACGTTTTTGGAAATGACATACATACACACACATTTTTTTTTCTTTTTGCCTGTCCCGTTTGGATCTTTAGCCGTCAGAATTGTCGTCTGAAGGCCAAGAAAGATGCCAAAGCGGATTTACTTTACCAAGTGGATCATCATGGCCTTGCCATATTGGTCCATTTGATTGACCTTTATTATAATTATGTATTTATTTGATTTGATTTTTGGTTGTTACAGACGGGACAGACATGAATGGGGGATAGGACAGGGAGAAAGAATGAAAGAAAGAGAGGGAGAGAAAGAAAAATAGAGGAAAGAAGAGACGGTGAGAAAGGGGGAAGAAAAAAAAAAGAAAAACAAACAAAACACCTGGATCACCTGCATGGAGATAAAAAACCAGAATAGAAAACAAACAACAAAGAGCAACATAATAAAAACAACACCATCACAATAAATTAGATAACAGTAGATACTACATGTTATTGTGCAGTACACAAGATTGACAGCGCACAATGTGCTTTGAGGTAGCAGCCAAGAAAGGTGTAGTTTGTGTCTTGTTCACCTGTACACCTTGTACACCTGTGTGTACACCTGTGTGGATCAGCACGCTTGTATTCAAAGGGTTTCTCCTTGTAACGATCTGCTAGGGAGTGTCATCAGTATTTTAATGTGTTGAAGTAAAATTTAGCTAATGTTAGCCATTTAGGAAAAAGCTAATCTACCAAATTAAAGCTAAATATATGCTAATACAGTCATGTTTTGACATACTGATTAGCTTTTTAATGTGAAACTGATAATAGCTGAGATACCAAGAAAAGGTATTTTGTGTTTGTTTGCTATCTTCTTTATCCATGAGCGTCTTCCTTCCACAGAAAAAAGTAAGTGGAAAATCTGACTAAATGTAGGTCAAATGACAAAATTTGGTATGCTCGTCCAAATACAGGAACACATTTTTTTTCTACTCTGCTCCTTTAAAGTGGTGTCCTAGGTTACATGTAGAGGGGTAAAAAGAGCATAATGAATAGCTTAGGGGGCTGAAGTGTTCTGATAAACTGAACCTTTCAGTTAGTATTTCACCTTTAATTTACTGCTTTATATCAGCTTTATGAGATTCTACCATTTGATAAATATAGAATAACGTGTTATTTTTGAATTCTTCTGACTGTTTTCTGTTTTTTAATGATCACTTTTAATGTTTTTGCCTTTATCTGTTTCCTTCTCATCTCGGCTCACCCTGGGCCCGCTCAGCAGACCCTCCCAGGAAGCGTGTAGACTCCCCCATGCTGAGCCGTCACGGCAAGCGGAGGCCGGAGAGAAAGTCCATGGAGGTGCTGAGCGTCACAGAGGGAGGGTCTCCAGTACCGGTGCGGCGAGCCATCGACATGGCCACGCACGGACAGAGGTAAAAGACCGAGATTGGCACTGTGCTCGTGTGCATGGACAAACATGTTTCTCCAGGTCAATCAAGGCTGTTTGCTGTTGTTTAAAGTGTCATTGATGAGTTTTCAATTGATTATCAGTTATGATAAATAATGCATTTAATCACAGTTTACAGCACTTTATCAAAATTGGACTGGTCTTTTAAAAATATTAATTTCACACGTGTACTGTTTGCCCCCAGTACGACTTCACTTCAATCTTTCGTTTCACTGAGCTCTGTCAGGTTTGCTGGGAAGTCTCTCAAACAGCTGTAAGTCCTTCCATGCTTCAGTGAACTGTGGTTAAATACATGATGCATTATTCTTTCTCTGGTGGTGTCAGACATACAATACACATCACACAAGGCCTGATGTAATCTCTGGGTTTAGATCTGCCTGAGACTAACGGTGCACTCTTAGCTCTGGCAGAAATTCATCACAGATGTTGAAATGCATGGACCGGTCTCTCAGGTTTGTGCGTGGTGTGGGTAAAGTGTGCATGGAGCATGCAGGACAAGAAGCATCCCGGTTTGAGAAGCTGTGAACTGAAATCCATTTAGCAAGCGGGCGTGCACGAAATCTGTGGATGTTTTTGTAGTCGAGCTGTGACAAAATAATGGAGGAGATTGTAATCCATGTGTTTCCTGCTTCCTAATAACCTTGTATGGACATGGGTGTACACACATATATGACAAACAGAAAAAACTAGATGATAATGTGAAACCCTACATGAAGAGCTGAAGCAACAGCATGTTGTTTACTAGGGGAGTGAGGTATTAGTATGAGACAAAAGTTCTAAATCTTCTAAAAACATAAAACAAAGTAGAAAAAAATGTCTTGTTAACTTATTATCTGATGGCATCTGAGAATAATGCGAGTGAGCGGTCTTCATCAGTCCTGGCTCTGCAGCTCCCTCACCAAAACCAGAGTAGGAGTGAGAATGCAGCTGAGGATCAATCCCATGCTGCAGGAAACGGCAGACAATGTCCAAACTGTATTGTCGTTGTCGGGGGTTTATGTGTGAAAACGAGCTTTCATCAAGCTACCATATTAAATTACTTACTTTATATTCAGATGCAGTAGAAACGATTGATGGAGCATCAATTTAATGGCCTGATGGACTTCTGTAGCCAATGGTTGACACTGTGGTGGCTGTATGTGTTTTTTATATTATCTGTGTATTTAAAAGAGAGCAAGCTAACACATTTAATTCAATATATGCTCTGGATGTGTTTTGAGTAATTTATGGTGTCATAGAAGAGGTTAAGTAGAAGGAGCTGAAGATCTTTGTGGTTCTCTTTCATAGCATTCGTTTCCTGTCTCATTATGGGAATGTCTCTTGTGTGACCTTATCAGAAGCTCAAATGCCTTTATGCCACCTACATGATGCCCAGACAGTGGGATAGCTCAGTAGGTAGAGTGTTTGCCCCATGACCGGAAGGTCGGGGGTTCAAATCCACCAAACGGCTACCTTGAGGTACCCTTGAGCAAGTTACCGTCTCTGCACACTGCTCCCGGGCGCTGGATTGGTATCTGCTCACTGCTTCTTCTCGTTTTTAAGAGAAGAGTGGAAAGACACCTGTGCTATTGGGTGCTAGCATACAAGCATTAGCAATACTGTCCTGTGGCTAATGTTGGTGTCAAGTAGCAACACTTTCACCCCGGGAAGTAGCAATCTTTTCCCAAAGCAAAGTAGCAACACTTTGCTAATAAAGGTACCACTAGCTTTATCATCAGGTAGCAACGGTTTCTCACATTAGGTAGCAATACCTATAGAAAAGTACTTTTCACCCCATGCTAGCTGAAGAATAGCAATATTCTCTGGACTTTAGGGAGTTGTAGAGCTCGCTAACATTCACAACTCTCTAGCTAACCATGGCTATGACTGACAACAAAGTTGCAAAACTTTGTCCTTGCAGCAAGTAGATTTCTGCCTGGGATACACACCCCGTGTGTGCGGCATGCCTTGGCTTATCGCATGCACGAGCTACCATGACATCCATACACAACTGCGCGGCTTTCACATGCAAACTACTCTAGCTAGCTCGCCAGGCTAACCTGTCGGGTGGCGACCCTTTGCTGTGTGAGGCTGCTGCGGCGCAAGGAGAAATTGAAATGCCCAACGATTTGGCCGCAACACCAGGCCCGAGCTGGGCAGATGCAGACCCTCACCCCATCGTCACTGCTTTCCCGTCACTGGAGACACATGGAATATGTGAGTTTTTCCCCCATGCTTGAGTCACCCTGGATTGGAGATGCTAACGAGGAAAGAGATGAGTCAGGCGACACGGAGCTCCTGCTGTCTGACGATGAGGAGGAAGAGCCTAACTCCTTGGCTAGCATCAGCTTGGTTGAAAAGCCCTCGGCTAGCGGTGAGGTTGAAAAATCTGCACTGCCGTCTCCCCTGGACATGCAGGACGTGTGCAAGCGCACAGCAAGCGCACAGCTGCTAGGCTCAACATCCCGTGGCACGGCGTGCAAACCGAGGTTGTAAAATCTCATTTTGATGGTGAGAAATATCCAAAGGCAAAAAAGACGGGAAAGCATGTGTTGCCCGTTTCCCCAGAGCTACTTGATGAGATATAAGTGATGGGGAAAGAAAAGACATACAGCGAAAAACACCCCATCGTGGGGAGCTCCCTTTTGGTTTATGAGAGGATGGAGTCAAATACCACAAGTGGAACTGTTAATATTGATCATCACATCCTCATCACCCCATCCCTCCTCTCCAAGATAGACCGCTTCCAGTCTAGCCTTACAAATAAGTGCTAAAAGGCAGCTGCTCTGTGGGTAAGAGCCCACAACGCCGCCTCTATGCTAATGGCTTACCAAGCCAAGCTAGAAAAGGACATGACAGCTAAATCAGATACCACAGTGTGGGAAGAAATCTGCGTCATAACTCACCACGTCCTCCGCCTCCACAAGGTAGCTATACAGGCTGCTGGGAGAACCATGAGTCTCATGATTATCCAGGAGCCGACACTCTGGCTCGGGCTGACCAACCTGCTGACTAAGAAAAAAGAGGAGCTCCTCGACACCCCTGTCGCCCCTCAAGGACTCTTCGGCGCGGCTGTTATATCATTGCAGAAGAGATGTGAGGAGAAAAAGAGAGGCGACAAGGCTCTTCTCTAGGGCCTTGGGCCGCTGTGCCTCTACCCAGGTCTCCAAAAGTTGATTCTGTTCATCTGGACGTAGCGTTTTCTGGGAGAAACGTTTCGTCACTCATCCAAGTGACTTCTTCAGTCTCCAGTCTGGAAACGCTACGTCCAGATAAACAGAATCAACTTTTGGAGATTTATTTTCCTGGATGATTGAGAATGCATCAAGACGTTTCTCTATCCAGGTCCTTTTCAGAGCAAGTTCAATGGGACATGTTCCACACAGAAGGCAGAAGCCGGGCCGGCGTTCCCGTCACTGGACCCTTCAGAGGGAAACAGCAAAAGATTGCAGTTGTGTTTCACAAGCACGTCTCTCATGCATTCTGGATTAAAGTGCGATAATGCAGACGTGCCCGTTGCCTCCGTCGCAGGTGAGGAAGGTGACAGGACACCGGGATGGCGAATGTTGGCAACCACAATAGGGCAGCCTGCGCGAGCTTTCAGATCACCTGGTCTGCTGTGTTTTTGTTGTCAGAACATGAAAAACTGTTTCTCTTCATATAAAGCAAATTGTACATTTGCAGTATATATTTTTCTTGTTCAAAAACCATATTCTAAACGCTGACATATGCTATGATGGAGCTTTCATACAAATTGTTGTACGCCGCTCTGCTCGTGATGAGCTGCACTCAGCAGGTGCCGTCTGATTTGTTACACTTCAGCAGCTTTAACAGCCAGAAAGCGTGCGCGTCTGCCTGCGTTCTCCTATTTCTGAGGACGATTCAGACAATGAAGCTGAACATTACAGCTTGTAAAAATGTTTCACAGGTGCAAAAATACAGAAACTGATTGTTTACGGTAAGGGAGTGTGTTGAATGTCCCACTGACTCCAGCATGACCCATGAATGTGTGTCTCCTCTTAATTTTTGACTCCTTAGTTCTCGATCTCTGCATGTATTTGAGGTTTTTTAGTTCTTGGTAATTTTTGTCTTGTTTTGTTTTAGTTTCACAGTAATAAATTAGTTTCAAGATTTATTTTTTAACAGGCTCGCATGTTGCACATTAGGTTTTCCCTTGCTTGACTGCCTTTCTGTCTATCTCTTGATTTTTTTTTTTCTGCCCCCTTTTTAGCAAATCTGTTTTCAGTAAGAGCTTGGATATCACAAACGCTAACTGCAGCAAGGAGGAAAGGTATTGGATTTCTGAGTTTCTGTGTTGTTGTCTGTGTTATTTTCTTCCCACTCGTCTCTTTGGTTTTTCTTATTGCTTGCGAAAGTTCGTCACACCTTTGTCTTTCACTTTTAGATGTAGCATGCGGTTCATCATAGGAAAAGTTTATTTACCTTTTGTTATGAAAATCTGTCTGTGGCCACTCAAACATTTGTGATTTCTTTTGCATCATTTTTACATTAATTGATCATCTAAAAAACCCACATTGTGACCAAAGCAACGCCACAACAACACGATATTCTCTTTGCTAACAAATCACTTCAGACGCTCAATAAAAATATGACATTAAGAAAAACAAAAACAGCTAATGTCAGTAATATTTTATTTTCTGGACAAAGATGGAGAAAGTCTTATTTTCTTATTAGTGGATTGAAATCTCTAGCGACAGGCGAGCATCATTTCTTTCAGCACCGTCGTTCACTCTGTTTTTTACTACCTTTGAACTGAAGGAACAGAAAACTGAAGATTTTGAAGGATGATATTTATGTAATGAGTTTGGGTCTCTGGAGAGTGACATCACACATAAATGCATTGGTCCAAATAAAGGTAAGGCAGTGACTCGGCGTTACTGCCTTTGACAACACATTTTCCTCATATTTTAATAAATAAAAATCTATTTTATGTTTGGGTAAATGCAACCCTACTTCAAAAAACAGGTTACAAATATTTCCATTACAATCCTGGTGAAGTCTGAAATCGTTTTGGTGGATCACGTTTACCTTTTCTGTCCAGTACAATGTTTTTGTTGCTGTAGTCAGTTTTCAGCTTTCTTCTTATATGTTCTGTAGGTGCCCCTTATTTACTGTAAATGGATCCGTCTGTGTGAAGAGTGCCTGGACAACAACAACTTTTACATGATGTTAGATAGGGCTGTGCGATATGACCAAAATCATAATCCCGATATAAGAATTCTATCGTCCCGGTAACGATATAAATCACAAAAATGTAACAATTTCAGTAAATTCTGTGAATCTCGGGCAGCTGGACTTGCGTGAAGTGTTTCCAGCTGGAGTCGAGTGTTTTAACCGATGCATGAAACGATACATTTTTAAACATAAGTTGTAACGGCCGCCGTTTCCTTTGTGAGTATTTATGACACGGCGTGCTGCGGGGAAAAGCCTGTTCTAACGTTTGAGTCTAAGGTTTATTTTTTAGCACCTGGCGTCTTTTTTACTTCTCATCCGTAAACACTCTGCTCTTTCACGTGATTCAGTTTATTTTGAAAAGTCTCAACAGGATATTGAGCTTTATTGTGAAAGGTTTATGTGGATCATAAACAAGCGGACACGCGATGGTGTTACCGTCGTTGTTGCTAACGACAACGCATAAAAACAGGCACTTGTCCGTCCGTAGTGTGGTTATATTAAATATAAGAGAAAGAGAGAACTTTAAGAAATTAATATAGCCACTACAGTGACCATCAGAACAGTGAAAAAATATTGCCGTAAACAGTTTATTTTGCGACACCACGAAACAAACGATAGCGTAAAATGAAACGATAGACGTTTTTATATCGTCATCCGATATATCTCGTTATATCGAACAGCCCTAATGTTAGAGTTGTAGGGACAGACTACAGCTGGTGTCCATCAGTGCATAATAAGACAAAGTGGATACAAATGGAAACTCAGGTGTATCGTGTCAGATAGTATTGGATCTAAACAGCATTTGGATCCAAGTAGCATGATGTAAAATGGTCACGCTGTTATCAGAAGCCTATATCAGTGTGAGCAGAGTTTTCTGTTCACACTGAAATCTGAAAAATGGCACACGATGAGTTTTGCACTCACTTCCTTTTTGGTGTTGCTTCCTCAGCCGCTGAGAGGCAAACACAATTTTTAGGTCAACTTCCTGCCTCCGTGTCTAACTCCGCCTCCTCCCCTCCTAACATCTTCACTCCATATCGTGTGTGTGTGTGTGTGTGTGTGTGTGTGTGTGGAGGAAGTACTGGCAAACAAACAAACTTTTTTGCACTTTGCCAGTGTGTTTTTCCAATGATGCATGGGGAGGGTTGTGTATAACGATTTGTGGATCCTCCCTGTGCGGCTGACCTTGCAGGAGGAACACAAGTTTGTCTATGGATTTGTGGCCTTAATGGAGATTAGCATAAATTAATTGCTTTGAATGCAGATGGAGCATAAACACGAGATGAAAATGAGGTTCACAGTCCCACTGAACAGCTTTTTATCTTGCTCGTCATCTAACTGGGAATATCCGTAAAATGAAGCTTGTTGTGCCCACGGACAAACATCACCAGCAACAAACCAGGAATCCATTTTCCCGTTTCAGAGATGAGCTAGCGTTAGCGTCCTGGGTTTGTCCTGGATGGGCGCCACCGTTGATGAATTGCGTGTTACAAAAGAGCTCCTCTCCCTGACGGGAGAGTCCCGTCGCCATGATTTAACGTAACGTCAGCGCGTGCTTCCTCAGCATGAGGACGCAGAGCAGATAGAATATGTGTGATTCTGCAGTATTATACTCTGTGGGACCGTATCACAGCGGGACTACAGACAATAATGGAAAACAAAGAGCTTTTAAAATCATTAAGT